>NC_064283.1:39790718-39928013 GCF_019186545.1 Solanum stenotomum
AATATTGAGACAATAGGGTGAACTTCAAAGCATATTTATTCAAACTCACGTTCTTTTACGAAGGTTGATGAATTCAAGTATATTAGCCTCCCTTATCTCAAGGATAAATAACCTATCAAGGGTGGGAACCTTAAACTTTTCTGAATAAGTAGGACCTGCATCAACTGCCCTCTTTTTTTTGCCTTGATTGAACCATACATGACAACACCCTTAAGTTGATATAAAGCCAATTCCGCCTTTTCCAACGGTCTCACTCCCATGCCCATCAACACCTTAAACACCTCATCAATGAATTCTTGAGGATCTTCCTCAATCTTAGAACCATGAAACTCCAGAGGATACATTCTGGTGAAGTCCCTCACTCTAATTTCAACTATACCCACATTTGGGTTCGCGGAGACTAGAACCTCCTTTTTAGATTGAGCCTTCATGACTTCAGCCAACACTTGAAAAGCAGCCCTAAACTCCACAATAGTGAGTTTGTCGGTTAAAGGGTCGACTAGAACTTGAGGAGGTTCTTGAGTAGCTTCTCGTTCCATATGCTCTCCCACCTACCTCCTAGAATATACCCTTTGAAAGCCCATATCTATAAAAGCACCAAATAGGGATTAGGAGAGAGACACTATACTATTAAACTCTATTGCATGACTTAAGAGTAATGAAAGAAGTGGAGTTTTCTAAACATCTTATAGTCTCGCATTCATAAATGTGGCGCACTTCACACTTATGAAGAAAACTCTACTCGACGTGGCTTATGAGACTTCCTAGGACCTTTCTAAACATTATGCTCGGAATACCAAATTTGTCACTGCCCAAAGTACAACCTAGATATGACATGGTGTATAGGACTACGAGAGGCCTTACACAAGACACTTAGCATACATCATACAAGATAATAGAAAAAACCCAAACATTTTATGAGTAGTATTTCGATAAAATAGTTTGACAAAAAGTAGCAGAAGTCTAAACATAAGTCTCAAGCCATCTATTACAAACCCGGCTTCAACTACGGGAGAGCTTCCATCTCAGTATCCTCTCAGTGCTAAGCATGAATCCCATGGAATAGTCATTAATCTTAACTTATCTTATCATCTTAGGACATGGGTAATCGCCGCTTGTCTTATCATTAGAATAGCTCCTTAATCTTGATTCATCTTAGGTGAGAAAACCTTTCAACCTAATGAATTCTTTATGTGAGAAAATCCTTTCACAATAATAACAACAAAATCTATGATTTACTCTCAAAGCAACGTTAAATCATTTTCATCAATTTAATAAAGAACATGAATATCTTCATAAATTCATCTTTCATCTTTCAAAATCTTCATCATATGATCAATTCTAGGAATCATAGTTCATGCATGGTTTCATGTGATTCATCTTAAAAACATATAATTATCTCAATTCAAGCATAAAAGGAAATGAACCAATCAATTAGATCATAATTAAAGAGAGTCCCTGAGATTGGACAAAAACCCTAATTTCAATAAGAGATTCCAACTTGTAAAATTGGAGAATATAGGAACCGTATGGAGGAAATGACTCCATAGGTGAATACTATCATGCCTTGATGCCAAAAGATCACAATTAATTGTGAATTCGGAGACTTGATATTGAAACCCTAGTCTTCTTCATCAAGTTTAGAGAGAAAAATATTGGGGAAGAACTTGATCAACATTTGGAATTTTAGAAGAATGAGTTCAATTGGGTACTTAGGGAGAAAGATTGTTTATATAAATTCTAGGATATATGGAAAAGCAACATAGTATTGGATTAGAATAATTAGAAAAACACCAAAAAGCCCTTAAAAACTTTCGAGTCTGAAGCGACTGATCAGACCTACTACGGACCGTCCTAGTCGACCGTAGGGTTTAAGGACTTAAATTTTGACCTTAAAATGACAAGATTCATGTATTGTTCATTGGTAAATCTACGGTGAACGACATACCATCATGGTGATCAACAGTGAACAACAGATCATCATCGTGATCTACGATGAACGACATACATTCCTGGGACAAACCTATGAGATCTACCTACGACTCATACATTGAATGGAAGACCATCCTGGTGAATTGTAAAAAGGGTACTGGAACATGACATTTGAAAATCATTTGACTTGCCAACTACGGTTCCAACCTATTGCCCATAGGTGAACCTATGATCCGTCGGTACATACATCGGTTCTAGAAAACCTTCAATTTTCTGTCATTTCAAATATGAGGTGTTAAATGAACTTAGGAGGTACTGCATTGCAGGAACCTTGACCGGAATACAAATGTTGGAACCTATAGCGACCATGTCCATCAAACCTTGAATGTGAAATGTATTCATCACCAATATTTGTGTTTTTTCCATTCTAGACCTTTCCTTAAGCTCTTCCTCTTCGATTTGTTAAGAATGAATCACTAAGCAAGAAATGTCCATTTCATTGATGAGCATGGCGGTACGAAATTCTTTAACTACTATCCCGGATATGCCTAAAACAAAATTGGTCATCCTAGCTATAACGACCCAGAAACTGATAGGATGAACTAGAGCCTAATCGTGAGGGTCAAGGTTAATATACATCTTAGACTCCATAGTTTAAGGACCTTTCGAAGTTGGTTGAGGGTTCCAAGGGCAAGTGCCAAGCCAAGGGGGCAAGGCGAAAGACAAAGGCAAGGGCTGCCCAACCTTGGCCAAGCACTGCCTCAAGTCCACAGACAACTTCACGGATAGTGTTCTTGACCACAGTCCATAGAAATGGCTGCGAAGGTCACTTGGTGGCATGGGAGGCAAGGCAATTTGGCCAAGTTACTATCCAAACTTCATGGACCACTCCACGGTTAGTGCTCTTCACCATGGTCCGTAGAAGTGACCTTGAAGATGCCTTGGCCTCATGAAGTTTGGCAAGTGAAAGGGACTCACTTTCTAGAGAACCATGGGCTGTGGTCCCCCTTCATGGACCGTACAAGTGGACTTGGTACCTGATGGGGTTGCCCAAGTTGGGGGTTTCTACGTAATTTCGTTTTAAGTGTTTATTAAGTAGGGTTGATTTTAAATGGTTTATATCATAAATATAAATAGTTTCAAGTCTTAAAATAGTTAAGTTACTCCATTATTCAAAACACCCAAATCAAAAACCCAAAGTTCTTTCTCTCTCAATATTTCTCTCTCTAACTCAAGGAAGAAGAAGATGTGAGAGCTAGGGTTTGGATTCAAGGCTTTGTTCATTAATTTTTTTGGGGAATATTAGTAAAGGTAGGGTGATCTTTCATCTAGGGTTAGCTTTCACCCTAGAGTCAATTTCAAAGAAGTTTTCAAAGTTTTCAAGTTTATGAAAAACCAAGGGTTTTACTCAATCTCATGGGTTCTTTCTTCAAATGATTTCAAATGGTTTCTAATGTCATATAACGATTGTATTGAAGTTTAATTGATGATTTATGATGAAAATACTCCATGGACCCATGATTTCTCTCAATTCCTAAATTATGCCTTTATGAAGTGGGTTTGTTGATTATGAAAGCTTATGATTGTAATATTCATAAATTGCTTTGGGTTATTGAATTGTGTGATTATGTATATCTTAATTATGATAAATTGAAGGTTTTTTGGTGACTTATGATCATGGTCTTGAAAGGGAAAGTTTGACCTAATTACTTGTTGTAGTAGAATTGTGTTAGAGATGTTAATCCACTTGAAAGGTGGAGGTGTCTAATTACTATGTATGATTATGATGTGAAGGATATGCATAAGGTTTCAATGATAGAATGATGATCGTGTACATCATGTATTGTGTTATTGTTGGTAATATATTCTCAATTGACACTCATGAATGATGATGCTAGAATGTGAAGGATTTCTATGGTGACTATTGAATCTAGAATTTGTAGGCTCATGCATCCTTTTCTTGTATAATGAGTGTGTCTTGAATTGATGAATATGAATCGATAGGCTATGACATTCCTTTTATATATGAGTAATGAATGTGTCTTGACTTGATGGATATGAATTGATAGCCTTAAGGAATTCTTTTCATAAATGATCTAATGTAATGAAGACTCCAGAATCGATAAGCTAGTGGAATTCCCTTTCTTAATAAGTCAATGTTCCATGAATCGATAGGCCTATGGCATTCTTTTCATGAGGACTCTAGACCTATCCTTGAATGTACCATGGATCGATAGGCTTATAGCATTCCTTCCTTGTGTAATGATGTAACTTGGGTTGATAGGCCAATGGAATTCTTCCCTAGTACACTAATGTAATTTGAATGAAATAATCTATGGGAATGTAGTCTAAGCACTGAGTGGATATGGTTAGATGGAAACTCTCCTAATGTTCTAATGTTAGGTTAGAGTTCCAAGCAACATCTTCCTATCCCATAACTATGTTCCCACATAGGATATTGGCTAGCGGATTTCATCTGAGCTAATGTTACCGTTCTACCTTAGGCAAGTGGAACACCTCTTTACGGTGTGGGGCTATAGGACAACGGATTCCATGTCTAGATTTCATGTTCTATTTCGGTTAAACGGTTATTACCATCATGTGAAATGTGCATTATGGTTTCTTGAGAGGTTCTATGAAGTGTAGGTCGTAGTATAAGATGCCATCTATTCATTGCACGAGTAGGCTTTGATAGTGTCATAGTGAGTTCTCTAAGTCTTAATGACTAATGTATGAAAGTCCTCTAAATGAAGTTATTGGAGAATGTTGACAATTAAATGCTTAATGTGATTATGCATGCTATAATTGGGTTATATTATAAGTTATTTTCCCTTGTCATGTCTTATGAAATGTTATATCTTTTCTGTATAGATATTGTGTCAAGGTGAAAAGGAATGAAATGTAGTTCACTTTAGGTGACCTTAATGTGGTGCCTTGGTGTGGATGGTGGTATGGGACTCTATCCATGCATTGCACAAGGTGTAGTATGAGGGTTACTTAAGGTGAAGGTCTAAGGTAAAGGTAATGGTTTACATGATGATATTGTCTAAATGTTGTATTATGACTTGTATGATGATTATACTCATATTGTATGTCTCGTATGCTATTGTACGTGATATTTCTAAAAAGTGGCATAATGCATGGTTTCCAACCAAATGTCCCTTTTAAAGCATGTTTTTGCATTGTCATCATACTTAGTACATTTTTGTGTGCTAACCCATATTTCTTTTATTTTCACTACAAGTGTAGGTTCCAACAAGTGATTGCTTCTAGCTCGATCGAAGTGCTTGGATTGCTATTCCTCCAAGGCTAGAGTGGTACATCCTCATAGATCTAGGACAAGTATCTCTATTGAAGTTTATTTTCTTTCCAAGTAAATGACAATTCTAGTTCTTTTGATTGTAAAGGACCATGACCCTATCTTGTTAGACTTTTGTCTAAGATGGCCATGTGAGACTTAGACTTCTACTGTGTCATTTGAAAGTATTTAATGAATATTTTGAATGCTTTGAATCGTATGGTTTTAAATAAAAAAGTTTTAATTTTGTACTATTTCTATTGTCTATGCAATCAATGAGCTATGAGGCTTGTATTAGACCTTTACAGGGTCGAGTATGCCGTGTCGCATCTAGGAGCTAGCCTTTGGTCGTGACACTAGCCCTAGGATCAACAACCATAGTAGGAGCATATCAAGAAATTTGCGTGAACTTCAAAGCATAATCCATCACATTAATATTTCCTTGATGAAGGTTAATGAATTCAAGTACATTTGCCTCCATCATCTAAGGGAAAAGAACCTATCAAGGAATGCAACCTTAAAGTTTCCTAATCAAGACGACCCGCATCAACCACCCTCTTTTCTTCCATTGATTGAACCAAACTTGAGCAACACCGTTAGTTGGTAAGCAACTGATTCCACCTTTTCCAGCGGCATCACTCCCATCATCATCAACACCTTGTATACCTCATAAATAAATTCTTGAGGGTCATCCTCAACCGTGGACCCATGAAACTCTAGGGGATTCACACTAGTGATGTCCCTCACTCTAGTTGCCTCCATACCCTTGGGGACCACAACCTTCTTATTGGCTTGGGCAGTCATGGCTTGAGCCAATATTTCGAAAGCAGCCCTAAGCTCGACACAAGTCAATTGTGCGGCCAAATGATCAGCCGTAACTTGAAGAGCTTATTGTTCAACATATTCATTCACATTCTACCTAATATAATTTGTTCGAGGAGCCATATCCTGAAAAAGATTAGATAAGGATTAAGAGATAGACATATAGAGTTACACTCTATCCCATAAATTTAGAATGATATAAGAAGTGGGATTCGCTAAATATCGTATACCCTTATATTCATATATGTGGGGTGCTTCACACTGATGAATAATATTTTACTTGACGTGTCTTATGACACATCCTAGGACCTTTCTAAACCTTGTGCTCTAAATACCAACTTTGTCAGTACCCAAAGTATATCCTAGGCGTAATATGGCGTACTGAACCCCGAGAAGCCCTACACACGCCTCTTAGCATATAGCATACAAGATAATAAAATGAAAGAATTTTAAAGATAGCATTTATACATTAAAAGAGTTTGACAACACAGAAGTCTAACATAAGTCTCAATGCCATCTAATACATCATAAGGTAAGTGAATAGGATGTAACCCTTACATCACCTACGAAGTATGAAACAAATAGACAAAAACCAATAAAAGAGTCTTGGTCCTTGGATCATGAGTACTCACCAATCTTTAAAGCCTATGAAGAATCCACTAGCCACGAGTAAGGGAGGTAGGAGTTTCAGACCCTATATTAGTGAAACAATGTAGGCACAAGTATGCATTGGTACATAAAATTTACTAAGTATGAGGTAATATGCATAAATATAGGCACGATAAAATAAATGACTTAAAATGAGTAGGCATGATCATAATGGAACATTTAAAAGCTTTAAACAAGATATGACATGAAAATCATGAAAACATGGTCAAATACATTAACATAAAGGACATAAGAAAAGCTTTGAAAAAAACATAGTCATTTTCTCAGATCTTATCCTTAACTGACAATTAGACCATGAGAGCTATATCATTGAATATGGTATATCCCTTATACCGACTGAAGGGGAAACTATTTGCCAAGGTAGAATCCGTACATATCACCATTTACTAAAGTGGATCCCCTAGCTAGGTAATTTAACACATCGTACGGGGGCACGTAGTCTGTGACTTTAGCTACCCTATTTGAGCCTCCACCTCAGAGCCCTTTCGGTGCAATGTCTAAATTCCAACGAAATAGATAAAAGTCAACTATCATTTTAACATAGGAAAGGCAATGATAAATACAAAACCAAACTTTTTGAGAGTATAACATAGAATAAGTCCATAAATATAATATAACATGGATGAGAAAACCTTTCACCAATGTGAATTCATTTGTGAAAAATATGTTTCACAATCATGATCATCATTACTTTCCTTTCAAAGCATCCTCAATTAATTTACAATAACTTCATGAAAACATGCATATCTTCATAATTCACAATTCATAGGTTCCTAAGTTCATCATAGGTTCATGGTTGAAAAGGATAATTTAGGTATGGGTCAATGCAATTTCCACCAAATATAATAGATTAACATCAAATAATATATTAGAAGACTTAATCAGTCATAATATATCAATTTTTAATGAAACCCACATTTATTGGATTGATACCCTAATTTGATCAATTGGAAATTTAGTTGGGGAATTGAAATCCTTGGGGACCCCATGGAGGAAAGGACTTCATGGGTGATTAAACACATACCTTAATACAAAAATTCCAATACTAGAGAATTTAAAAGTTGAATGGAACCCTAGCTCTTCTTCTTCCTTAGTAGTGATAGAATTTGGAGGATGACCTTGAGTAGTTTTAGGGAATTTAGGAGAATGCATTGAAAAATGGTAAAATTAGAGGCTTGAAACGTTTTATAGGGCTTAGGGTAGAAGTCAAAATGACATAGTATTGGGGTAAAACAATTAGGAATAGATCTGAAAGCCTTCTAAAAATAAATGTCGAGCCATACCAACGGTATGGATCTATGGACCGTAGCTTATTTTACGAACCAAACTAGTCAATCATAGATAAGTTCAGAAAACTATTATTTGGACTAACTTTTGAAGGAACCCATATACGGCACGTAGGTCTTAGTATAGTCTGTACATTGCAATTGTAGAAACAAAAT
The DNA here is from genome assembly GCF_019186545.1 of Solanum stenotomum. Classification (NCBI taxonomy): domain Eukaryota; kingdom Viridiplantae; phylum Streptophyta; class Magnoliopsida; order Solanales; family Solanaceae; genus Solanum; species Solanum stenotomum. The sequence continues at coordinate 39,798,882 of NC_064283.1, forward strand.
TTACCCTTAAAATTTCACTAATTTGGGACTCACCTGCGATACCTATCCACGAATCGTACAATGGATGACAGACCGTCCTGCTGAACCGTAAAGTGGAGTACTAGGACTTGATTTTAGAAAATTATTTTCCCACCTCTTACCGTTACCACTTATGGCCCGTAGAAGCTTTTATGTTCCGTAGATGGGACGTGTAAACCAGACTTGAGTTTAAGAAAAAAATCTTATTTTTCCAAGTTCCAAGGTGTTACATGGCGACATAAGGAGTAACAATTGAAAAGGTAGCACCCAGATCAAGTGAAGAATATACATCAAGATGAAATACTTTCAATATACTGATCACAACATTTGAAGAACCCTCCTGGACCTATCGAGTATGAAGAGCATAAAATCAGTTTTGCTTGGCCACACAAAAATCAAAACTACTAGGCTAAGCCTAATGTAACACGTTGGACTTTGGAGAGGGTAAGATAGGTTAACAAGGAAGCCTACAAAACCAAAATTGACCATGAACCCTTCATGAAACTATAAACGATATTTTTAGGGCATAACCAACTTTTTAGTGGATGTGGCTTGGCCTTTTAAGGAAGCCAAGATTTTTGGTGACCTGTATAGCTCCTTAAACGACCATTGGTACTTATACGGACAATTTAGAGATCCATATTGATCACCCTCTCAGCTTTTAAGTCAGTAATATTTTAGGTGTTTGCATATGCACTTAATACCTAAGGTATGTCGTCTTAACGCATATTCTAAGCCCTATATATGTGATTTACATATGAAAACTACCCATTCTAAATCATTCACATGAATTCTAAATTTCCCTCCAAGTTCATCCCCAAAATACTCTTTAAGTCTAAGGAAGAAACTGTAGGGTTTCACTTTAGTATTTTCAATTGACCATAGCTACTAGGACTTGATAACAAAGTTATTTTAGTATTCACCTATGGAGTCCCTTGCTACATAGGGTTCCTCAAAGATCTTTTGATTTTAAAAGTTAGATTCTCAATTCCAAGTTAGGGTTTTATTCAATCTTCATGGATTCTTTCATGAGTCCATGATTTGGACTCATTTAGGGATTTATTTTATTAGATTTAGTGTCCTCAAATGCATATTTTGTGACAATAACTAATGTAAATCACTGATTTTTAGGTATATAGATTCAGGAACAAAGCATGGACACTAAAGAGCAAAACGGAACAAGGCAGCTGAAAGAACGAAGAAAGGAAGGTCTGATGATCGCCTAACCCATTGGGCGAGTCACCGAATGGCCATGGTCTCGCCTAAACTTCCAGTGTGCCAAGCCATGAAGGAGAAAATCAATTCGGTGATAGAAAGGAGTATTTGATGAGTCACTAAACCATTCCACGATGCAGTACTATATCTTCCAAAGTTATAGAACTTGAAGATGCTGAAGGCCAAACCAATAAGACGATGGAATTGACCAAAGTGCGGATTGCCGAGTGGATCGACGATCCCAACTTATGGCGCCGAATGGTCCTTCGCAACACATTTTTGGCTACTATAAATATATTTTTAAATTCTTAGTTTAGTATCGAGTTTATAATATAGAATCATAATTATCAGTTTATGAGTAGGGAGCTTAGAACTGAGTTTGGAGACAATATTTCCTTAGCTTGGACGATTTGAAAATTTCCATTTCTGATAAATTGGAAGTGGGTATTGAAGATTCTTAATCTCAGACCTTTGTAAAGATGAAATTTATCTTACCCAGTTGATGGAAACTCAATTTGGTAATTATTTTTTTCTTTTTATAATGTCTATCTAAAATACCAATTCTGGGGGTGTGATTATGTGATTATAGGTTGATTTAGTTGTTGGGTATTGTTAATTGATAGTGTAAATGTTGTTTAAAAGTGATTTCATTCAGTAATTGTGGCTTAATCTAAAGGGTTGTAGTAGCAAATGCAACTCTACCTTCGTGTTTTTGGCTTGCTGGAGAGAGAGGTTTTAAAACCAAGATTACTAATTTGATGGTTTGTGGGTATTGGGTTGTCATGGGTTCAGCTCGAGAGAGTGAGTCCTAAACCCTTTTCCACACATTCAGCTCGAGGAGTGAATGGTCTAAAGCGTAGGTCGTTCTTAATTGTTGCTTATTGGTGTTCAAAAGAAATCAATTTGATTCGGGGTAAACTTTTCAAGAGAAAGTTTATCCCCACTAAAGTCTTTCTTATTCACTAATTTATAGCTATTCACTATTGATTGCAATCACCCATTTATCTACCTTAGCCCCTAATTCAATCACATCCCAAAAACCTGTAACTATACTTACTATTTTTGTGTTATTTGCTATTGTGGTGGATAATTACAATCAAACCCCCTTGTTATTTTACAATTGTATAACCCCAAACTTGAACCATGTTTTTATTCGAAAAGTTTTTACCTATGATTGACTTGAACATATTCATGCTTTTCTATTGATTCTCAAATACATACCACTCCCTGTGGGATTCAACTACAACTCATTTAGTTGGGTTATATTACTAACTAATGATCGTTGACGTTTTGTATTGGATAAAGTGTCTTTGAAACGTTATTAATCAAAATGGTGCCGCTATCGGGGAGTGGTGTTACTTAAGAATGTTTAGTTAAGTTGTATTTTGTTCTTGTTAATTATAGTCAAAGTTACTTAATTTTAGTTTGGTTTCGCTTGTATGTGTTTTAAAACAAGAAGTATGAGTATGAACGGTAGCAATGGTATCCAAGTAGGCCACTGGGATGACATCGAAAACCTCAACTATGTCAACGAGCCTAATGATAACGACCCCCGTCTTATGGGTGGTATTGGTGCCACTCGCATGCCTCTGGCCGAAGGGAATGCGGTATTCCACATCATAAGTACTACGTTGCAGCTCTTGCAATTGAGGTTGTTAAGTGGTTTAGCTCATGAGGATCCCCATGAGTATATTAGAAACTTCGTGGATGTATGCCGATCGTTCTTCTTTAAGAAGATCTCCCAAGAGTCGGTCCGGTTGAGGTTGTTCCTGTTCTCTTTGATGGGACAGGCATGTAAGTGGCTGGCTTAACTGCCACGTGAATCAATCACTTCGTGGGAGGAGTTGGTCAATGCATTTCAGGTGCGATTTTTCCCTCCATCGAAGATGAGGACTCTTTGGGACAACATTCAAAGCTTTAGGCATCTAGAGGGCGAGCCAATTCATGAAACTTAGCTACGATTCAAGAAGTTAGTTCTTCAATCCCCAACTCATGGTTTACCTAATAAGGTGGTGTTGCAGTATTTTTACTGGAGCCTTGGCTCGATAGACAAGGGTGTTGCTGACCAACTTTCTCCGGGAGGTTTGATGCAACAACCTTATGTGATAGCGGCTCAGCTCTTGGATAGTATGACCACAATCAACAGGGCATGCATGCCCATGAAGACCATGTTTCCCTTCTCTCATTCAAATTGACCAAGCAGTAGATGAAGAAAGACTAAGAGAGGGACCAAAACATGGCTAAGATCATGACAACTTGATATTTTGTCTAAAAATGTCACGGGAGATGGTGCTCGAGGTGTCAATGTCGTGGGTGTCGAGTGTGCTAATCTAGATGAGTCCAAGTTTGAGTCCTTGTATAATGAAGAAGTGAATTTTCTAGCCAACTAAGGTGGTGGTTATTGTTCAAACTACCTAAGGTACGGTGGTAACGAATGTTGGAATAGGGATGAAGGTTGGAAGGATCAAGATCGAGAATGGAGGGACCGAAATCCCAATTAGAAGGATGAGGAGAAGGATAGGTATGTGCCTCCGTATGAGCGCCAAAGCCCAAAGGATTCAGAAGGTAGCCGGTCTGAGGATATGCTTTCTCGTATCCTCAACAAAGTTAAAGGGTCAGACAGGATTTTGAAATAATTGAAAGAAGACGTGTCGACACTTAGCCAGACCATTACCTCCCATTCAGTATCGATCAAGTAGTTGGAGACACAAATGGGTCATATTTCGTCTCATTTGAACCTGAGAGAACAAGGGGGTTTGCCTAGTGATACTATGGCTAACTCCAAGAATGAGGTTTGAGTGTGGACTTTCATCGTGCCACGACATTAACTAAGGTCCAGCCAGCGTATCGCCGAAGAGGCCGAGTTCCCCGACCAAGACCACCATTGGGCCCAAGACACTTTTAAATTGGAGTCTATAAAACTTGGCTAGCCCAGGAGCAACTTGGTGAATCGCCGACCAGGTCAGCGATCATGATCTAGTCCGCCATTTGGATCCCCACATTAAGTGAAGGTCATGTAAAAATCGGCGAGGTAAATGCCCACTCGGCGTGTCGCCGAGTGGTCGGTAAAGAACTGGACGGTTTTTAAAGGCAAAAGGTTTTAAATTTCATACTATTTCAGTTTCCCTCACTTTTAATCTTCCAAAACTACCACTTGCACATTAGTTTCTATATTTCTTGCATTTTTATCGAATTTGAGTAATTGATCATTTGTTTGGAGTGGATTACTTTGCCGCCTAGCATTTTAATATTGAGTATTCGACATTTAAGGTTGGTATTCCGAACCCTGAATGTTTATTTAGCGATTTTGTACTCATTTGCAATGATTTTATCTTAGTGATATGTGCTGGGCCTCTCTGATCTTAATTATTTTCGTATGTGCCTGTGTTAATTTGATAATCTTTCCCGTTGTGTTTATGTTGTGGAATTCCCGTGAATTTGTGCCTTAAAATTGGTTGGAATTTGTAGGGTTGTGGTTGCATGTAGTTGGATTTAGTCAGGTGAAGTCTAAGTAATCCGTGTTTGTGCCAAATGACGTAATTTTCCCAATGATAGAGCGAGTGACGTCATCTTAAGGGAAAAAGTCGTCAAATGTCCAAATTTGGCTAAACTGGGAGAAGTTTAAGTATCCCAGTGTAATGGGTGTAATGGGTCTTAGTTGAATTGTAGAAGTGCGTGCTTTGATTTTGTTTTCGGGGATTGCGGGGTTGAATTTGAGAAGTTGGGTTGAAATTAGGCAAGTTGAGTCGTTTGGCGAGCGGGGTCAAGCTCTACGAACCACTTGCTGATTAGCCTAAGTTCCCTATCTCTCCTTTAATTTCATGGTAAATGAGTATTTGGGTTCTGGAACTTTCGACGAGAAGCCTGAGGTCGCCAAAAGTCCTCTTGATCGCCCTTTGTTTGCACCCGTGAGCCTTAATTACACTATAACTTTTAGCGGTCTAATCCTTGCTCGTCAAAAGCTGTCGGTGATTCACCGAAAGGCTTTTCCATCACCGACATGCCAAATATTTCTGAGAATTTTGAGGCAATCCTTTCGTCGAGCCCGATCTAGCTCGCCAAAGTGATTCTGCGACTGGCCGACCGGTTCGACGAGTCTGTCTGCAACTGCTATTTTCTGTGCTGTTGATTGAAATGGTTTTAACTATTTCCTGGTGTTTTGAAGACATGGTAAGAACAAACATCGACATGCCACCCCAGAAAAGAGCTTGGGGTATCACAATAAATGAAGGGGGATCAAATCCTCCTAAGAAGGGAAGACAAGAGCTCCAAGTAGGAGACAAAGGCATGGGCAAGAGGCCCGCATATGAGAGAGCGACTGCTGACTCCCAAGCTTCTTTATCTGAGCTTGAGGATGACCAGCCTTTGCAGTCCTGGCAGGATAAGATTTGTGGGTAAGATCTCACAATGACTCAACTAGAGTCCTATTAGCTTACACCCCAGAAGGTTCAGTGCCAACTCCAGCAGTTCATGTGGCTCCTGTGCCACCAGTCGTCCCTCCTCCCAGGCTTCTCAACAGGTTGAACGGAGATGGATAACGAACCATCTTCGAGGAGAAGTTATTTTCTATAGAGGGCTTTGCGGGAAAATACTCAAATGTGAGGGACACCCTCCACTTCCACAGATTTGAGCTGTTCACCAGGCCTCGAGGCCCTTAAATTCCTTCATGGGTCCAGGAGTTCTTCACAGCGTATGGTGCATTAGTTCCAAAAAGCAAGAAAAAAGACCAATGAGTTCTGACGGGTAAAGTCAGTTGTGGTCCGGGGTAAAGAAGTTGGATGCAATAGCGAGTTCATCTACACTATACTTGACAGAGGGTATGACTTTGACTACCCCAACCTAACTACGGCTACAACTTTATTGGATGAACTCAAGTGTTGGCTGGCGCCCCTCATCATAGACACCACCCCGAGGTAGATAGAGGCAGGAGTTCCAACTGAGAAGAGGGACTTAAGTGTAGCTGCACATTAATGGTTCAGATTCATCAGCATCTCTATTATGCACTCCTAGAATGAGTCAGTTCTTCAACATCCTAAGGCATCCTACCTTGGTTTGATTATTTCTCAAAAGAGCATTGACATGGAATTTATTATTGAGCAAGAGATGGCCATGAGGGCCAAGCAGAGGCAGACCTCACTTCCATTCCCAGTCTTGATCATAGAGTTGTGTCGGCGTGCTTGAGTTCCCTGGGATGACACGAGTGATATTGAGGTTACCCCGTCTTCCTCCACTGACATCTGGTGCATAGAGGCCGAGTACACTCGAGAGGAGGCTGATAGGAGGAGGGGAGCTCCAGTGGATATATCCCAGAGGTGGACGTCGATTCTATACATGCAGAGGCATCTTTGCCTACTCCGACCGTCGAGGCTTCAGGTACTTTCGCCCCTACATCATCTTCACAAGCCTCAGGTGCATCTACGTTATCCCAGCCCGCCAAGATTAGTCAGGCAATGATCCTGAAGATGGGACACCTGGCCAATTCAGTTGACATAAAGGTGACCAGAATTGAGAGATCCATCCTATGGATGATCGAGAGTGCCATCATTGCTGCACTTACCCCCCTCCAGACTTGTATTGACACTCTTACCACGAGAGTTGAGGCTTGTGAGAGCAAGCGGGGGGAGACTACCGAGGTGACAACTTTGAAAGCCGAACTATCAAATTTGAGGAAGGATGTAGACTATCTATAGTCTACTGACTTCACTTCATTACTGGAGGCTGCAGATGATTTGGACGCTCCTGAGACTTCAGAGATTTCTCCGGCTACCACCAGATTTGTATATAGGGATGATGCAGATGTTGATGAGTCGGATGCTGAGACCAACGAGGATCAGATCTATGTGCGTGATGCTGAGGTGTATGATGATCTAGATGACCTTGAGGATGCCATGTTCGAGACTGCACGCTACAGATCTTTGAGAGACACCACCATGTGTGGGTCCAGTAGAGCTTCTATTCCTTCGGAGGTGACTCTGGGTACTAAGGCCCGAGATCAGAGCACTACACCGGGCAATGATGGCGCGTCAGATGGAGCGACTGTTTAGACAGGATCCCTTTTTACTTCCCTGTCAATCTTACTTTTTGACTTTTGAATATTATTTTGTTTGCATTTGAGGACAAATGATTTTTATTTGTGGTGGGGTGAGGCCCACCTTTTGTGACCTATTGTGATTATGGTTTTGTGTATATATTTGGGTTTTGAGCTATAATTGTGTTTTATACTATTTTTGTGGATGATTGAACTTGTGGCTCCTTGTTTTTAATTGTAAATGATTTTTGGACCCTTCCAAAAAAATTGTGCCACCTCTTGTTTGGGTTTGAATGTGGTTGTTCTCTTGCAAATTTGAGTATCGGTTTTGATCATTACCGATGAGTTGAATAGTGCTCATAATCCAACAAAAATGAATGTGAAGCTACAATGAGGCCAAATGAAGGTGCATAGACAATAAGTGAACTTTTTGTATCTCGTTATGACTAGCCAAGTATCAAATTTAGTCTCGTCTAATGAACATTGCACACTAGCGAAAGTGTGGAGTCTTGTTTGACATTGATGTAAATGTCTTGTGTTATGAGCTTACCGTGAACCATGTGTCATGGCACCTAGAATTTGCCCCGTTTGTCCGGTTGACAAAATGATGCAATCTTTTGATATGATCTTAGGCAACTTTGAAGAGTGTGAAACAATTTGACATTATACCACTTTTTGTGGCCTACCTTGTGAGTGTGTGAACTTCGCTTGAACACCCTTTGAGCCTTAACCTTTTCTTGGAAGAAACTTGATGAAACTATGACCTTTCTTGATCCATTTCCCATAATCCTCATGATTTGTGGTTTGTGTGAATGGCCAAATTAGGCCAAAAGCCAATATTGGGGGTGTGGTGTAAAGAGAAGGTAGAACAAAAAGTGCAAGAAAGTCTACTTTACCCATGATTTTGAGAAAAACAGAATCCCTCCATATAAAAAAAAGAGAAAAGATAGAAAAGAATGAAAAAAAAAAGAATGAAGAAGTTATGGAATAAAGTGGTGAAATTGCAAAGAAAATGAGGTGTCCAACAGTCCATGAAATATGAATAATGGGGTGACTTGTGAGCACGAATGAAAATGATGAAGAAAAGGAAAGAAAGTGTTGTTTACACCATATTTCATGAGTATTACTGTCATTGAGCCTAAATGACCATACCTTTGCACTCAGCCCCGTTACAAGCCATGAAAAGACCTTTTTGATCTTGAGTGAGCTGAAACAATTGTTGGTTGGAAAATAAGGGCAAACCTATGGGTGAAATCATGGATTGTGTTCATCTTTGTGAGTGTGAGTGTTGCATTTGATTCCGCAGCTTTAAATTGTTGAACCATTGTGTGTGAATATGGAATCATTCTTTGTGTGAGGGCATTTGAGTACCTTTGTTGAGCTTGAACTAGCATTTGAAGCAAGTATTGTGAACTTGAGAGTCTTTGATAATAGTGAGTCACAACTTGAATCTTTGAGTGCACAATTGATCCTTGCATGAGTAAGTTGATTCTTTTTGTGTGCATTCATGATTGAGTGTTGTGTAGAACTATTTGAGACATCCTTTTTGAACTGCTGAACTTGAGTTTTACTTGAGGACAGGCAAAATGTTTAAGTTGGGGGTGTTGATGAGTCCACGATTTGGACTCATTTAGGGCTTTATTTTAATAGATTTAGTGTCCTCAAATGCATATTTTGTGTCAATAACTGATGTAAATCCTTGATTTTCAGGTATTTGGATTGAGGAACAAAGCATGGACACAAATGAGCAAAAAGAAGCAAGGTAGCTGAAAGAACGAAGAAAACAAGGCATGATGATATCCTAACCCATTGGGCGAGTTGCCGAATGGCCATGGTCTCGCCTAAAGTTCCAGTGTGCCAACCTCCGAAGGAGAAAATCAAGTCTGCCATAGAAAGGAGTACTCAGATCGACGAGTGGATCGGCGAGGGGATCGGCGATCCTGACTTATTGTGCCGAATGGTCCTTCGCAGCACATTTTTGGTAACTGTAAATACATTTTTAAATTCTTAGTTTAGTATCCAGTTTTTAATATAGAATCATAATTATCAGTTTTGGAGTAAAGAGCTTAGAACTGAGTTTAGAGACAATATTTCCATAGCTTTGAAGAGTTGAAGATTTCCACTTCTGAGAAATTAGAAGTGGGTGTTGAAGATTATTCATCTTAGATCTTTGTAAAGACGAAATTAATCTTACCTAGTTGATGGAAACACAATTTGGTAGCGATATTTATCTTTTTATGTTGTCTTGCTAAAACCCCAATTCTAGGGGTGTAATTATGGGTCGATTTAGTTGTTGGGTATTGTTCATTGATAGTGTAAATGTTGTTTAAAAGTGATTTCATTCCGTAATTGTGACTTAATCTAAAGGGTTGTAGTTGCAAATGCAACTCTACATTCGTGTTTTTGGCTTGCTCGAGAGAGAGGTTTTAAAACCAAGATTACTGATTTGATGGTCTGTGGTTATTGGGTTGTCATGGGTTCAGCTCCAGAGAGTGAATCCTAAACACTTTTCCACACATTCAGCTCGAGAGAGTGAATGGACCAAAGCGTAGGCTGTTCTTAATTGCTGCTTATTGGTGTTCGAGAGAAACTAATTTTATTCGGGGTAAATTGTACAACAAAAAGTTTATCCCCACTAAAGTCTTGCTTATTAACGGATTTATACCTATTTACTATTGATTGCAATCACCCATTTGTGTACCGTAGCCCATAACCTAATCACATCCCAAGAACCCGTCTCTATACTTGATATTCTGGTGTTATTTGCTATTGTAGTTGATCACTACAATCAAAACCCCCCTGTTATTTCGAACTTGTGTCACCCTAAACTTGAACCATGATTTTATTCATAAATGTTTGTACCTATGATTGACTTGAACATATTCATATTTTTCTATTGATTCTCAAATACGTACCACTCCATGTGGGATTCGACCCCAACTCACTTAGTTGGGTTATATTACTAACTAACGATCGTTGATGCTTAGTATTGGATAAAGTTTCTTTGAAACATTATTAGTCATTCTTCTCAATTATGATTCAATTAATTGTTTTTCTCTCTTTTAATATATGAATTGAAGTAAATACATGATTTTCAATTTAATTAATACAAACTCGTGCATGATCCATGATTCTAGATTATGAACACATGATGAAGCTTATGATCTATGGAATATTCCTTTTATAAAGATATTCATGCTTTTATGAAAGTGATGTAAATGATTGAAGAATGCTTTGAGAGAAAAGTATCAATGTTGTTGTTGTCAAATGTTTTCTCACATACTACTAATATCATGATTCTGAAAGATTTTCTCACAGAAGGATTCATAAGGTTAAAATATTTTCTTATCTAAGTTGAATTATGTTTTGGGTACTATCCTAAGTGAACTCTATCTTGGATTAGTTATTTTATTAGGCCTTTCCATGGATGATACTCTGAATATGACTAATGATTATTTTGTAGGATTTAACTTAGAACCAAGCGGGCTTTTGGGATTACGGTTTCCGTTTAGCATCCGTGGACATTTATTAGCAATCCCTAAGTCACAAAACTATATTCCACCATAGGATTTGTCTCAGAAAGACACTAACTAGTGGATCCATTTTAGATTGGATTCGTGGTTCTTATTTTGTAATAGATGGTGTGTTGAAATTTTTATCTATTATCTTGTATGATGTAGGTTAAGTGGCTTGTGTAGGGCCTTTTAGGGTTATATACGCCATGTGATGCCTAGGGTATATTTTGGTTTTTTAAACGTACCATCTCTACCCTTGCTGGCTTACAACGGACAATCATTCACCTTGTTACCACCATTTCAACAATCAAAGAAACCATCAATACAGGGCAAAGATTTTCCATCATGTTTATTGCCACACCTAGTTCAAGTAGATATAGAGGATTCATTACCACCGTTTACATGAGACTTTATGTAAGACACCCTATCTTTCTTTAACTTAATATTCTGAGAATTAGAAGATCCTTGACGGGAAAACCTTTGCAGGAATGTAGAAAGACCTTGTCCATCGGGCCTAAAATGAGAAAAGTCACCATATCCCGTCCTTGCCCTCTTGGATTCTCTTGCCATTTCCTTAAACTTTTCCTCTTCAATTTTTGGGCATGTATCATCAAATGGGAGTTAACTATCTCCTTAATAAACATGACAGTACGACACTCTCTAACCACCATTACGGATACACCGATACAGACCTATTAATCCTTGCTTTCGAGTCGGCAACCATAGTTGAAGCATAATTAGAAAATTGACTGAACGTCAAAGCATACTTCTGTGCAATCATATTCCTTGGTTGAAGATTAATAAAGTCAATTAATTTTTCCTTCCTCATCTCAAAAGGAAAAAATTATCAAGAAAAGCTTTTTTGAATTTCTCTCAATCAATAGGACCTGTATCAACCACCATTTTTTCCTTCTATTGGTTGAACAAAACTAGAGAGACACCCTTAAGTTGATAAACAACAAACTCTGCCTTCTCCACTGTAGACAGTCCCATAATTTCCACTATCTTATACACCTCATCAATGAGCTCTTGAGGATCCTAATCCATCTTCGAACCATGGATATCCGGAGGATTCATCCTAATGAAGTCTCTTATCCTTCCCGCCCTACCCACATTTGGGTTCACGGTAGCAACGACTTCTCTATTCACTTTGTTTGTCATATATTTAGCCAACACTTGGAAAGCAGCTAGAATTTAGCATAAGTTACTTGCTCGGCCAATGGGTTAACTGGACTTTGAAGAACCTTAGGCATCACGTTGTTGGCTGAATTCCTTCTCACATAAGCTCTTTGAGGGCCCATTGATGAACGCTCAATGACACCTCATCCAATACTAGGTGTGGGAGGTCATTGTCTAGTATAAAACCCAACGAAGATTTGGGGTCGAACCCACAAGGAGCAGTACAAGTTCGAATTCAGTTACGAAGTTATAAGTGAAATCTAATTGATGATAGTTGTTGACGCGAAATTTTGGTTTGATATTTTTAAAGTTAATACTTTTTAATAGTTCAAAATACATGTTTTGTCATTTTAATGCAATTTCTTTATTATTGTCCTTATTCTCAAAGTATTAGGATTTTTATCGATTAATTTTGTTTATATTACTTTGTTAGAACATGTTGAATACGTTCAAATATTTGTTCATTTTTATAAAATCATTATTTCTGTTAAATGACATTTTTCACATGTCATTCGTTACATTTTTTTCATATTCATTTTATATATTACGTTTGTCAAAATTCATTTTGATATTTTACACAGTCCAGAAATTCATTCTGATATTGATAAGATTTCATATAGAGATATTTCATTAACCGGTAGTTTTGGCCCACGGTTTTAAGATATTGGTATTGTACTATTGGTGGTTTTAAATTCTCTATTCAAACAATAGTTTGCTCAGTAAGATAAGGGGTGGTGAATAAGATTTTTAGGGGTGTAATTTATAGATTTTTATACTCTTTAATAGTTCATTATTTTTCGGCAAGTCGCCGGAGTTCTGCCGGAATCCGGCGAGTCCACCAACCAAAACCCCATTCATTTTTCTCCTTTTTTCGGCGAAACTAATCACCACCAGACCGTTGCCTCATTTTTTCTCCCTCACCAGATTCGACAAAAACCCCATTTTATTTTTTCTCTTTATTCCATCAGAACAGCCGATCCAAATGACCTCCTCTAGCCACTGGACTTTGTTGGACTGGTCCACCAGTAAGCTTGAAGATTTCCACGACCAAACCACCATTAAAGCAACATCGGCTGCTAGACCATCCAAAACTATCACAAACCCCCACCAAAAAAACAACAACAGCTTGCATAACCGGTGACCACCATGAACCTGCCCCTTCCCTCTCCCCTCTTACATTTTTTGTTGATTTATAGGTGTTTTAGCTCAACGTTGATGAGCTCCGGTGAACCAGAGGACTCTCGATGACCCACAATCTCTAAGACACACTAAGACTCCACAAAGCTGCCACCTTTTCTCCTCCTTCTCTCCAGGCGAGCTCCAATTAAACGCAAACCCACGAATCCGGCGAAATCATGGAAGACAACAACAACAATCAACAACCATCGGTGTGGCTCCAACTCTGGTAAATAAACAACACACTTTCACTTTGTTTTTCTTACCAGATCTAGCCGGAGGGAGCAAACTCCGACAACCCTTATATTATATTTCTGCTCATGTTTTATATGTTGATATTTTCTTTATTGTTAATTGTCTTTTAGTTAGAGTATTATTTGGTACTAAATTAGCTATGTTGGGTTGATTTCTTACTATTATTGTTGGTTTTTTGGGAAATCTAATTCTTTATTTTATTTTATTTGCTTTTTTTTTCATGTTGGTGAAATTTTGATTGTTTTGTATTTACTGCCCTTTTGATTATTGATTTTTTCTTGGGGTAATTTTGTCATTGTTATTATTTCAATTTTAGACCATACAGTGATAACATCAATTCGTTTACCGTTATTGTTCTCTCTTTAACCCACTATAACTATATTGTTTTCTTGTTTATGTAGGTATTGTTTCTTTTTATTTTCCTCATTCTAGATGTTGTTAATTAAGTTGTAAGTTATTTGAGTTTGAATTATTTTATCGGGTTTAATAATTTTGTAGTATTAGAAGGATATTTGGTTTGTTATTTATTATAGTTCTAATGTTACTGTTTTAGGTTCTCCATTTTTTGTGCTATGTTTGGACAATTTCACATCTCTTACATTGTTTCTTGATATTATAAATTAATATGACCGATGAAGAAATTACCATCAATTTCTAAGGCCTCCCATGTTAATAAGATGTGTTTTTATTTTGAAGTTATTCTTTGATTCGTTTATGTTTATTCATGTTTATTTATTACTAACACTTTTACTAAGTCTCTTTACAGGTACACAAAATTGCTTCCCATTGAACCTATTCGAATAAAGTTTGAATTATACTCTTTATTCATTATTTTGTATATATCGATGTGAGAAAAACCTTAGGCGATTTCTTAAATTATTGTTTTATTTTATTACATGTATATATTACATGTTTATTATACTTGTATATATTATTGTTATCTCATCCTCAATTTGGAAAAATGAATTCAATCGGGACCCATAGTTGTGGATTTCGAAGGATGCCTATCACCTTCCCTTCAAAATAACTTGAATTCCTTACCTATAATCTATTGGTTTCGTAGATATATTTTTTTAGTTAAATAATTAATTGGTTTCCTTGTTTTTTCCTAAAATTAGGTTGCGACTACTTTTATTCTTTACCCCTTTAAAAATTCTTTCATTCTTTTAAAATTGAATCAATATTTTTTGGCGATCACCGTGAAGTTGACCCCTCTCAAAGGATGTCAACAGAATGACGACTCTGCTGGGTACATAGAGGTTCTAACCATTGTGGGTTCATTTTTGCAAATTGAGGATACTATTCATTTATTGTATTATTCATTATATCTTGTATATTTTGTTGATTATTAGCATATTGTATTCATTATTTATTTGATTATTTGATGTTATTGCTTTCATGACATAATTTCCGTCATTTGACATTTTTATTGCCTACTTAAAGGACGATTATGTGGGTCGTAATCATTCGTTATCCAAATTATTTATCAGGGTACCCTGTGAATATAGTTGGCCACTGAATAGTCAACGGTCGGTATCTTCCTCACCCCAAGTAGTCCGCTTAGGTCACCGTTCCACTTCAAATATAGCACACTCTTAACACCTAGCGGTAGAGCATTCATTATCTGAGTTCAATATTCATTCAAGTCACAATCTGTTGGAACTACGCTTGACATGATCCCTGCTTCCACGGGATATGTAGACAACATAAGGGCTCAGTCATGTTCCTTGTAAGCTTTTCATTATTTCAAAGTAGAAACTGGACAAATTTTTTTGAGGAGATCTCCAAAAATTTTATAAAAGAGATAGTTATTACAAGATTGAATACCGGTGGTTGCTAAAGCTAAAATTGGGGCAAAATGTTTAAGGAATGCCCTCTAAAATTTCACTAAGGTTGCACTCTAACACCAGATTTATGGGAGCATCGCTCCAAGTTTGTTTGTACATTTGCATTAATTTTTTGTATATGATTATATATTAATTGTATATCTTTGCTTTTATTTATCTTGCATTCATTAAAAAAGATGGTTTTATTTGACATTTTTAAGTTTGGGTTGTCCCTCCTTCAATGTGACTCATTAATTTTTCATTTCAATTACTCCCTTTCAAAAATTAAATAAAATTGTTTGACATTTTTTTAAGTTGGGTTGTCCGCCCTTTAACGTGAGTAGTTACTTTTTTTATTTTTACTACTTTTTCTTTATTTAATAAAAAGTTTTTTTTGTTAAATTATAGTGGTTAATGAGTCCACGATTTGGACTCATTTATGACTTTATTTTAATAGATTTAGTGTCCTCGAATGAATATTTTGTCTCAATAACTGATGTAAATCCTTGAATTTTAGGTATTTCGACATAAGGACAAAGCATAGCCACTATTGAGCAAAAACAGACAAGGCAACTAAAAAAGCGAAGAAAAGAAGGTCTGAGGATCGCCTAAACCATTGGGTGACTCACTAAATGGCCTTGGTCTTGCCTAATGTTCCAGTGTGCCAAGCCTTGAAGGAGAAAATCAAGTCGGCGATAGAAAGAAATAGTCGACGAGTCACCGAACAGTTCCGTGATGCAGTGTCATATCGCCCAAAGTTACAGAACTTCAAGGATGCTAAAGGCAAAAGTAAAATGGCGATACAAATGACCAAAGGATGGATCGCCAATGGATTGGCGATCCCGACTTATTGCGCCAACTGGTCCTTCGCAGCACACTTTTTGACAACTATAAATACTTTTTTGAATTTTTAGTTTAGTATGCAATTTTAGAATATCAAGTTTATTATTTAGTTTTAGAACTTAGAACTATTTGTTGGAGACATTTTTCCTTAGCTTTGAAGATTTGAATAATTCCACTTCTAAGAAATTGGAAAGTGGGTATTGAAGATTCTTCATCTTAGACGTTTGTAACGACAATATTAATCGTACCCAGTTGATGGAAACACATTTCGGTATCGATTTCTATCTTTTTACTATGTCTAGCTAAAACCCCAATTCTTGGGGTGTGATTACGTGATTATGGGTTGAATTAACTTATGGGTATTACTAATTGATAGTTTATTTGTTGTATAAAAGTGATTTCGTTCAGTAGTTGTGGTTAAATTTAATGGGTTGTTGTTGCAACTACAATCTTAACTTCATGTTTTTGGCTTGCTCGAGAGAGAGCTTTTAAAACCAAAATTACTGAATCGATGGTCTGTGGGTATTGGGTTGTCATGGGTTCATCTCGAGAGAGTGAAACCTAAACCCTTTTCCACACATTCTGCTCGAGAGAGTGAATAAACTAAAGTGAATGTTGTGTTTCATTGCCGCTTATTGGTGTTCGAGAGAAACCAATTTGATTCGGGGTAAATTGTTCGAGAGAAAGTCTACCCCAGCTAAAGTTTAGTTTATTCATTGATTTGCAACAGTTCGCTATTAATTGCAATTACCCGGTTGTTTACTTTAGCCCATAATCCTATCATATCTCAATAATCCCGTCTCCACATTTGTATTTTCATACTATTTGTTGTCTTAGTTGATAATTGATTACAAAACCTCCCTTTGATGTTTGACACTTGGGTCAACCTTAACTTGAATTATGTTTTCCTTCGTAAATGTGTTTATCTATAATTGACTTGAGCATGTTTATTCTTTTCTATTGATTCTTGAGTACGAATCTCTCCATGGGGACTCAACCCTAAGTCTCCAGTTCGATTATATTACTATTGAACGATCGATGATGCTTAGTGTTGGATGAATCATCTTTGATAGCGTTATCAAAATGGCGCCACTGTCGGAGAGTGGTGTTACTTGAGAATTATTAGTTAAGTTGAATTTTGTTCTTGTTAAATATAGTGATACTTGCTTGATTTTTAGTTTTGCTTTGCTTGTTTGTGTGTTACAATAGGAAGAATGAGTGTGAATGGTGACAATGGTTACCAAATAGACCATACCCTTTTGAAACTGTTGAATCTTAGGGATAACCTCCTAATGTTCAAGCAATTGGGGGGGTGAGACTATCCATATGATGTGGTTGAGATTTAAAGCAATACTGCAGTAGTGCCCAACTAATGGAATGCCAGATAAATTGCTATTGGAATGCTTCTATAGAGATCTTGGTACCGAAAATAAAATTATTGATGATACACTTTTTGCAGGTTGTTTGATACAACAACCCTATGAAGTAGTAGCCCAACTCTTTGATGGTGTGGTTAAAACCAACAATGAAACAAAGAAAGACCGAGAATGGGCAACATTGTTGACACAACTGGATGTCTTGTCTAAGAAAGTTATGGAGTTAGAGGCAAGGTCCAAAAAGAAGGACAATTGCCTTCCCCATTACGAGTGTCAAAAGATGAAGCAGCAGGAGAGTGAACAAAATCAAGAGGCTCTCTCACTTATTCTACACAAAATTGAAGAACAAGATAGAGTGTTGAATGAACTGAAAGAGAATGTCCTAATGATTAATCAGATGATAACCTCTCATTCCATGATTATTCAACTGCAAGACGCCCAAATAGACCAAGTGCTTTCGTATGTTTACTCACAGTTTAAGGAGGGTTTGCCTAGTGATACTATGGCCAACCCCAAGTATGAGGTTTGAAGGTGGACTGGCATCGTGCCACAACGTTAACTAAGGCGCTGCTTGGAAAGCAACCCAAGTTTTATTTTTCTTTTGTTTTAAGTTTAGAATAATGGTGTGTTGATTGTGTAGGTTAAAGTGTGGAAAGTGTTTGAAAAGTGCAGATTGGCAAGCTAAAGGTCAAGTCGAAGACCCCGACCTAGGCCGTCGTTGGGTTTAAGACAATTTCAAAGTAGAGTTTGTAAAACTCGGCGAGCCAAGGAAATTATTGGTGAATCGCTGACCAGGTCGGCGATTAGAATCTAGTCTATCGTTTCGACCCCCAGATTAACTAGAGGTCCTTCAAAAGTCGACGACGTAAGTGATCATTCAATGTGTCGCTGCATGGCCGTTCGGCGAGCACGGCTAATGTCGCCGAATGGGCGAGAACTGGACGATTTTTAAAAGGGCAAAGGTTTAAACATTTAAACTCTTTCATTTTCCCTCACTTTTAAACTTTCAAAACTCACACTCGCACCTTAGCTTTTATATTTTTTGTATTTCTACCGTATTGTGGTCGTTGAATGGTGCTCGGATTTGGATTATATTGCCTCCTAGCATTTCAATATTATTTTTTCGGCATTAAATGTTGGTTTTTCGAACCCCGAGTTTATGTTTACCAAATTTGTACTCATTTTCAATGATATTATCTTGTTGAAGTGTGTTGGCCTCTCTGATAGGATTAGAATATTTAAATTCCTACTTTGAATTGATAATCTTGCCCATATTGTTGTGAATTTTCAAATCCCATATTTTTGTGCCTTAAAATGAATTAAATTTTGTGGTGTTGTACTTGCACGTCTTTTGTTTTAGTTGGGTGAAGTTTGAGTAGCCCGTATTTGTGCCGAACGACGTAATTTGCCCAATAATAGAAAGGGTGAAGTAATTCTTAAGGGTAAAGGTTATCAATTGGCCAAAATTGGTAAAATTGGGAGAAGTTTGAGTATCCCGAGGCAATGGGTGTTATGGGTCTTGCTTTAATTTGACTAGTGCTTAGTTTGATTTTGGTTTTGGGGGTTGCGGGGTAGAATTTGACAAGTTGGGTTAAAAGTAGGCAGGTTTGGTCATTTGGCGAGCTAGGTCGAGCTTACCGAACCACTCGGCGATTCGCTGAAAGTCTTCTTGATCGCCTTTTTCTGCACCCTAAGCCCCTTTTGAACTGTACCTTTCGGCGGGCTAGCCCGTGCTTGCCAAAAGCTGTTGGCGATTCACCAAAAGGCTCTGCCCATCGCTGACTTGCTAAAACTTTAGAGCCAATCCTTTCTGCGAGCCTGATCCAGCTCGCCAAAGCGATTCGGCGACTCGCTTACTGGTTCGACAAGTTTGTTTGCAACTGTGTAGGAATAAACATGCTACCCGGTAATACAGCAAAGGGGATTGCACTCAACGAGGATGCAACTACATCCAGGGGCAAAGCAACAAAACTTCCCACAACTAGTGGGAAGGGCAAAGGTAAAGAGAAGCCACTTGCGTCATTGGATGTCAGCTCCAACAATGACGGAATCTATGTCACAGACCTCACTACTTCTAAAATTGAGGGTGAGCATCAGGAGCACCTGTTTGTAGCTTCTGATGATGATGAGCTTGTAGTAGCGCAAAGGGTAAAGCTACGATCTAAAAGGTTGAACGATCCGTCTAGGATCAGGACTCCTCAGGCCACCACTTCTCCTCCTCTAGCTCTAGAGTAAGCAGTGGTGCTTGAACCACCAGTACAGGGTCCTCCCTTGAAGTCAATGAACAAATTAAAGACGGAGGGGCTGAGGACGATTATTGAGGAGAAGTGCTTGTCAACTGACGGGGTGATTGATAGGCACCCAGAGATTATGTGTTGTCTAAAGGCTCATAATTCCTGATCTTCACCAAGCCCCAAGGTCCATATATTCCACATTGGGTCCGGGAGTTCTATGCTTCTTATTGCGCCTTGATACCACAAAGGAAGAAGAAGACATCATCGTTCAAACACAGGTTGACTATGTTGTTGTCCGGGGTAAGAAAGTAAAGTGTGACAACTAAGCTATTCATGTTGTCCTGGATTGTCCCGATAACACTGATGACGACTGCCAGCATTTGATTAGGACAAAGACTTTAGACAGCATGAAGAAATGGCTGGCCCCTCTCATATCAGATGGTACTCCTCAGTGGCTATAGATTGGAGTGCCGATTGAAAACAATATCTTAACATTGCCGCACGATTCTGGTTTGGCTTCATCAGCAACACTATCATTCCATCCTAAAATGAGTTGATCCTCCATTAAGCCAAGGCAACCTATCTGGGTTGCATCATATAGGAGACCATGATAAATATGGGGATCACTATAGCACATGAGATTCTCATGCGGGCAAAGTAGAGACAGACCTCACTTCCCTTCTCAGTATTGATCACTAAACTGTGCAGATGGGCTCGGTTACCTAGAGATCCTAAGAAGGATGTGGAAGTTATTCCCATTTCCTCCATTGATCTCCAAAGGATTGAGGTTGAATATATAAAGGATAAGGCTGAGAAGAAGAAGAAGCCAGCCTCGGTGGACCCTTCCCCGGTGGTGGATACACTGCCTGCAGAGGCATCTTTCCCTACTCCGTCCTATGGGCCTTAGGTACCTCTACTGCTACTCCTTCTGACACTCCGGGTTCTTTTGTTGTTGCACTCTCTCCTAGACCTGTTGCTGCTGCTGTCTTCTGGACTCCGATCACCTAGGCTTTATTACTCCAGCTAGGGCAGCTTGCCTATTCTGCTGATCGACGGGCTGCCAAACTGGAGGCCTCCATTTCGGGCATAATTCAAACTACCCTAGCTAATGTGGTATCACCATTGAGCGCTGCCATTGATTCCCTTGAGGGGAGGATAGCGGTATGAGAGCATGGCCAAGGGGCCACCGAGGAGGTGACGGCCTTAAAGGTAGCTATGTCCATGTGCAGAGCGATGTGGATCAGCTGAAGTCCATCGATATGTCCATGGTCTTCAAAATAGTGGAGATCGCAGATGTGCCAGAGATGCCACCGGCTAACACCGGAGATGAGGTTAGAGTTGAGCGGACAGCTGATCCCGAGTCTGAGGCAGAGACTGATGAGGAGATGCCTGAGGCGACTAAGGAAGATTTATATGAGGGTCTTATTGAGACAGATGAGGCCATGGTAGATGTTGTTCTGCAGGATTCTTTGGCAGATACATCCATAGTAGCTCCCAATGGATCTGGTACTACCGGTCATTCTGAGGTGACTCCGGGTACTGAGGCCCGAGTCTAGACTGATGCACCGGGTACTGATGCCCAGATAGATGGAGCGACCGCGTAGACAGGATCCCCTTTTTACCTCCCTCACTGTCTTACTTTTATTTAACTTTTAGATAATTTTATTTGCATTTGAGGACAAATGCTTTTATTTGTGGTGGGGTGAGGCCCACCTTTTGTGTCACATTTTGTGATTCTTGTTTTGTTTATATATTTGGGTTTTGAGCTGAATTTGTGTATTACACTACTTTTTCTTGAAGGTTTGAGCTTGTAGCTCCATGTTTATCATTGTAAATGATTTTTGACCCTTCCGGAAAAAAAAATCCACCTCTTGTTGTGTTGAATGTGGCTATTCTTTTGCAAATTCTATTATTGATTTTGATCAATACCGATGACTTGAATAGTGCTCATAATCGAACAAACATGAATGTGCGGCTACGATGAGGCCAAATGAATTTGCATAGTCAATATGTGAATTTTTTGCATCTCGTTGTGACTAGCCAAGCATCGGATTGAGTCTCTTGTGATGAGCATTACACACTAGCGAATGTGTGGAGTCCTGTTTTGACATTGGTGTCGATGCCTTGTGTGATGAGCTTACCATGAACCATATATGATGACACCTAGAATTTGCCCCATTAGTACGGTTAACTAAGTGAGGCAATTTCTTGAGATGATCTTAGGCAACTTTAAAGAGTGTGAACCAATTTGACATTATACCACTTTTTGTGGCCTACCTTGTGAGTGTGTGAACATCTTTTGAACACCCTTTGAGCCTTACCTTTTTCTTGGTTGAAACTTGATGAAAACATAACCTTTCTTAATCCATTACCCATAATCCTCATGATTTGTGGACTATTTGAATAGCAAACTTAGGCCAAAAGCCTATGTTAGGGTGTGTTGAAAATAAAAGGCAAATCAAGAAAATGCAAAGAAGTACCTTTTGCCCATGTTTTGAGAAAAATAGAACCCCTCCATATATATATATAAAAAAAAAGAATGAAAAAGAAAAAAAAGAAAATGGGGTTTCCAACAGTCCATGGAAGATGAATAAGAGGTGACTTTTGAGCTTGAATGAGAATGATGAAGAAAAGGAAAGAATGTGTTGTTCACATCACATTTCATGAGGATTACAGCCTATGAGCTTAAATGACCATACCTTTTCACTTAGCCCCATTACAAGCCTTGTAAAGACCTTTTTTATCTTGAATGAGCTGAAACAAAAGTCGATTGGGACATAAGGGCAAACCTATAGGTGAAAATCATGCATTGTGTTCATCTTTGTGAGAGTGATCGTTGCATTTGATTCCGGAACTTTAAATCATTGAATCATTGTGTGTGAATATGGAATCATTCTTTGTGTGAGGGCATTTGGTCACCTTTGTTGAGCTTGAACTTGCATTTGAAGCAAGTAATGTGAGCTTGAGATTCTTTGGTAATGGTGAGTCACAACTTGAATCTTTGAGTGTAAAATTGATCATTGCATGAGTAAGTTGACTCTTCTTGTGTACATTCTTTATTGAGTCTTGTGTAGTACTATTTAAGACATCCTTTTTGAATTGCTGAACTTGTGTTTTGCTTGAGGACAAGCAAAAATTTAAGTTGGGGGTGTTGATGAGTCCACGATTTGGACTAATTTTGGGCTTTATTTTAATAGATTTAGTGTCCTCAAATGCATATTTTGTCTCGATAACTGATGTAAATTCTTGAATTTCAGGTATTTGGACATAGGGACAAAGCATGGACACTATTGAGCAAAAAGGAATAAGGCAGCTGAAAGAGCGAAGAATAGAAGGCCTGAGGATCGCCTAAACCATTAGGTGAGTCGTTGAATGGCCTTGGTCTCGCCTAATGTTCCAGTGTGACAAGCCCTGAAGGAAAAAATCAAGTCGGTGATAGAAAGGAGCAGTCAGTGAGTCATCGAATAGTTCCACGGTGCAGTGTCTTATTGTCACAACCGGAGAACACCCCCTAGTCGTAACACGGCGTACTGGAACCCGAAAGGGTCTTATACAAGCCTCATAGCATTCATTCATTGCATAGGTAATAAAAATAGTGCAGAATTAAAACTTTTCTTCATAAAACCAACAATTGAAAACTCAATTATAAAGCAGCGGAATGCTAAAGTCTCACATGGCCATCTTAAACAACACGTTAAACAAGATAGGGTCACACCCCTTTATAATCGAAGTCTTAACATAGTCTTAAAACATAAAGGAACTAGAAACACATTAAAAGTCCTTGTCCTCAATCTATGAGGACATACCAAAAGATGTCTTGGAAGATGTCCAGTCCAAGATCCAACTAGAGAGATACTCAATTACCGCAACCTACACTTGTAGTAAAACATAGAAGAAGAATTGGTTAGCACAATTAAGTACTAAATATGATAGCCATGCAAAAGCATGCTTAAAAAGGGACATTTGATTGAAAGTCATGCTTTTATGCCATTTTGGTAAACTTCATGAGATACAAGTATAAGAGTCATAATACTCAATCATAACCAACATACAAGTCATTATTCACATTAGAACATACTTCAGATGAAAACCATTCCTTTACCCTTAACCCTTCACCTAGAGTAACCCTTAGAAAACACTTTGTGCAATGTATGGATAGTGTCTCATACCACCACAACACTAAGTAGTATATCATTAAGAAACCATAGTTCATTAACAGTCTTTGTGGGGGTAAGCCTTAACTGACATAGACCATGTGAGCTTGACATGGAATCCCGGTGTAACCCTCACCGGATAAAGGGATTCCTACTTACCTAAGGTAGGACCATCGTTTGTTTAGCCTTAAGTGGATCCACTAGCTAAACCTATGTGGGCACATAGTTATGGATAGGGAGATTGTTACTAGACACCCCACCTCAACTCACGGATGAGCATCCATCTCAAGAGATTGCTACTAAGTACCCCGCCTCAACTCACGGATGAGCACCCATCTCAAATCATATCCTCTCGGTTCTTAGCATTATTCCCCACGGAGAACATTTCATTCATTACATTAATTCATTATGGGATAAGGGATTTCACCCCTCCTCAACTCCCGAATGGGCATCCATCCCAACCCAACATTCATTCGTTCATTGGAAAGTTCATAGATTCGATGATGAGAATAGCGTTCCACCTAGGAATCCCATATTGTGAGAAAGTCTTTTCACAACATGTCTTTTCATTCATTAGAGTACAATTGAGAATTGCCTTTCAATATACTCAACATCATTAATATTATCTTATAAACTTCATTCATTCTTCATTCAAAGTGTGTGTGTTTATGTGAGAAAAGCCTTTCACACAATCACCATCATTCACAAGTGTTAATAGAGAGATAACATTCGATCCTAACACAATTATCTTCTCAACATGAACATCATTCATTCATTTAAATCACACACATGCTTCACATTAAATTAACACATAGTAATTAAACGCCTCCACCTTTCAAGTGGATCAATAGATCAAACACAATTTTACTTCATCATGTAATTTAGCCATAACTTACCCTTTCAAGTCCATGCTTACAAGTCATCAACAAACCTTCAATTTACCATAACTTAGACATACATAATGATAAAATTCAATAACTCAAAGCAATTTAGACAAGTTCCATTCATAAGCCTTCAAAATCATCAAACCCTCTTCATAAAGGTAAAATTTAGGAATTGAGAGAAATCATGGGTTCATAGAAATCTTTCAACATAAATCATCAACTAAACATTAATACAATCATTATTGGTCATTAGAAACCCTTTGAAATCGTTTGATGAAAGAACCCATGAGATTGAGTAAAACCCTAGGTTTTCATGATTTGAAATCACCTTTGAATTGGCTCCTTGAATGGAAAATTAGACAAGGTTCAAGACCACCATACCTTTACTAAGAATCACCAAGAAATTTGAGGAATAACCACCTTGGAAACACCAAACCCTAGCTTCAATGGCTCCCTTCTTCTTCTTCTCAAATGGAGGATTTCTAGTGAGAGAAATATTTGAGAGGAGATAGGTTTCTTTTTTGTTCTATTCGGAGTGACTCAAATGAAAGGATTTAGGTCTAAAAGGGGTATTATAGTTTCTAGGAAAGGAATAGAATAATAAGGACTTAACTTAGGAAAAGAACCAAGGACCCTTAAAGTCTTAACTTAAAAATCTGTCTCCTTCACGACTTACCTCGCCCATTTGCCCCTCTTGGCTCACCAAGGGCACTAGGCGACTCGCCAAGTGCACCCTTGGCTAGCCCAATTTTCCAGTGAGCTCCCTTCTTGGGCAATCCACTAGGCGATCTAGAGGGGGAGAAGGGCGACACGCCAAACTGGTTGGCGAGCTTGCACCTAGCTCGCCCTTTGGTCCAGCATCTTGGCCAAAATGGGGCAGTTACTAAGCGATCACAAGTGCACAAAGGCAACTCGCCCAACCTTTTGGGAGATCAAATAACCCCATCTCCAAAAGGTCCACCAAAAGACAAGGTTTCTTTCACTCTATCTTGCTAGTCTAAGTCTTTGCTTGTACGCTAGGGTTCTTCCTTTCCCCACTTAGGTTCTGAAACATCCTAGACATCAACCTAAAGTTACACTAACCCAAACGTTAAGGCTCTAGTTCAACCTATCATTTTCACAGTCTTTACAATATCCCCCACTTAGAAACATTCGTCCTCGAATGACACTTTAAACACATTAAGGGAAAACGACTCGAGACTAGCAACCCATCATGCATGACATATCAATATAAATTCATAATCATAGGAAGGAACATTAATTCCACATCAATAAGCTCAATGCAAAATAAGCAAGTAGGAACTACATCAACAAACTCATTATGTACCAAACAACAACATTTCTCATTTCATTGAAGGAACTTCCTTCTCTAACTCATATCATGCTCAACATAACATCATTAGGCAAAATAAGCAATTACTCACAAAACCATATTAGGCATGTTCAACAATTCACCTGATGAAGCATATAGACAACTCATATTAAATGCAAATTAACATGAGGAACATAAATCACATAAACTCATTTTCTCATTTTAACATGAATTCAATAGAACATGCATAACATAAGGAGACCATGGAAACACAATATCACACATGACTCCACAACATGAACAAGCTACTAGGAACTCTTGGTCTCAAGCTTGAATAGGAATAGAGGGAATGAGCTAAGGATATCAACAATCTCAACAATCATACTATTCAACATACCATCCCCCACTTAAGGGTAAACCCAACAAAGGTCAACATAAAACAACATAGAAATTCTCAACAAGACATCACAACTCTAAGGAACTATCAGCTTATTGGTACCTTCATCCGGATTAGCTCATTTGTCCTTGTTAGCTTGAAGCACATAGAAACGGTTCTTCCTTGGAGCATTAGAATCCGGACCATCATGAGAAACTTGTCTGGTCTCCCTTACATGTGCCGAGAGTGTTAGGCAATCCCTCATCTTATGACCCTTCTTTCCACACCCAAAGCACTCATCCGTGCTGGCAAGTCACCTACCTAAATGTTGCTTACCACAATTAGCACAAATAGATCTTTCAAATGAAGAGCCACCTCCATTCCCTCCTTGAGGTTTATGGTTAGACACCCTATCATTGTTGACCATTGGAAAATCTGGTTGTAGTACCTCTTTCTGAACCTTGGTTGACTTTGATCATCAGGTCTAGCTCTTTTTGCCTCCCTATTCATTTTCCTAAGTTTTGTCTCATCTATTTTTTTAGCGTATATCATGAGTCTTGAGACATAAATATCATGATGGAGCATTGCCATACGACATTCTTCTTCAACCAAATCGAACACCCCCATTACAAATTTATTCATCTTAGCCCTCGAATTTCCCACCAAGGTTGGAGCATACTTGAAAAGTTGGGTGAACTTGAGAGAGTACTCCTTCATACTCATACCACCTTGACGAAGGTTCATGAATTCCACCAACTTTTGTTACCTCAATTCTAGGGGGGAAAACCTATCAAGAAAGGCCGTCTTAAATGATCCCCAATCCACTGGGCCCGCTCTCACAGGTCTCTCATCCCTCCATTACTCAAACCACACTTGAACTACGTCTTTCAATTTGTTGGCGGCTAGTTCCGCCTTTTCTCGAGAAGACACTCCCATGGCATCCACTACTTTAAGCACTTCATCTATAAAGCCTTGTGGATCTTCATCCACTTTAGAGCCATGGAAGGTAGGGGTATTCATCTTTGTGAAATCCCTAATTCTTGAAGCAGGTGTACTTGCATTGGGGTCTACCCGGGGTCCAACTTCTCGGTTAGCTTGGGCCACTAAGGCTTGAGCTTGAGTGGTGGTGGCTTTCATTTGGACCGTCATGAGTTGGATCAATGTTTGGAAGGCTGATGCTTATCATGACCAATGACACTAACCTACGGTATGAGTATCTATGATCGTCGATAATATAGTAACCCAACCAAGGGTTAGGGTTGTGTCCCAAGGGAGTGGTTTTGAGAATTGATAGAAAAATAAAGTTTAGCTCTAACTAGTCGTAGCTAAAGACATTAATGAACAAAAACATAGTAAATTAAGGGGGGTGACACAAAAGTGTCAAATATCAATTGGGGGTTTTGTCAGAAGTAGTAGAAACAACAAAAATAACAAGAAAATCAAGTATAGTGAAAAGTTCTTGGGGTGTGACTGCAACACAAGTTGAGATAAATCATTGGGTACATGCTTTCGATAGGAAATTTGCAAGATAATAGTGACTAGGCTAAGCTTTAGATGGAAATAAGGTCCCTCTCAGGCAACTTACCCCGTTTCAAATGGGTTTCTCTCGGACACTCATTTGCCGCATGAAGGCCAGCCTACGCCTTACCCCACTCACTCTCTCAAGCTGAGTGTTAGGATACGGGACTAGGGCTCACCCTCTCGGGCTGAACCTGATGTCAACCCACTACTTAGGTCATCAGTCGTACGGTCTTGGTTTTACGTCCTCTCTCTCGCAAGCCGAAAACACATGGGTGGTTTTGTATTTGCAACTACAAACCCATTAAATTAAACCACAACCACTAGGTGAAATCACCATTTAAATACATCTAACCTATCAACAAGCAAGACGCAATAATAATATCAACACATATTTGCTAAATCATACCCCAAGAATGGAGTTTTTAGCCACACATCAAGAAATAACAAAATACACCTAAAGTGATACTAAAATCAAATGGGTAAGGAATTAAACCTTGATTTAAGCAAAAGAAGAAGAATGGAGAAGACCCACTTCCAACTTGGGGAAGATGAAATTCTTCTTTCTTCAAGTCTCCCAAACAAAAATCCTCTCCAAACTTAAGAGAAAATATCCTAACAAAAGTACTATTCTATTGTGAAAATTATAATAATGATTCGACTCCCTAATTTTTAATAAAGAATATAGTATTTATAGACTTCAGAAATTAGTCCTGGCAGATCGCTCGGTGAGGTTACTCAAAGCTACCGAATAACTCGGTGACTCGCCCTTCTTCTGTCTCATTGTCATTTTGTGCTTGCCTTGAGCATCTTCACATTCTGGACCACTGGGCGGTATAGTACTGCTTAACGTAACTATTTGGCGAAGCACCAATTGCTCCTTTCATCGCCTTTTTTATCCTTCTCCTTCAAAGCTTCGCGTACTGGAACAAAGGGTGGAGTGCGTCCCTTCGGTTAATCGCCAAGTGTGTTTGGCGATGCTCAAGCTTCAGCTTCTTCGTTCTTTTCAGCCTTTTTGTTCCTTTTTGCACCTAAGTGTCCATGCTTCCACTAAAACTTTAAATACCTGAAACTTAAGAGTTTTCATCACAGATTGAGACAAAATAAGCATTTGATGACACTATTTCTATCAAAATAAAGCCCTAAATAAGTCCAATTTGTGGACTCATCAAAGGCCGCCCTTATCTCCATATTAGACATGACCCCTTCATCATTAGGAGCTTGAGGTTCTTGATGGTCTTGAGGATCTTGAGGGGGAACCTCCTCATTCACATTCTCCTCTTGCCCCCTTCTAGCATTAGCCCTTCTTGTAGTCATATCCTATAAACACAAGAGAAGGATTAGGAAAAGGACACTTATAGAGGTAAACTCTAAGGCATGACTTCAAGAATATGAAATAAGTGTAACTTGTAATGTCCTATAGTCTCTCGCTCATATATATGTTGCGATTCACACTGATGAACAAGACTCTACTAGACGTGGCTTGTGAGACATCAACCCTAGAGACCATTCCCAAAATATTGTGCTCTGATACCATATTTTTCACGACCCGAGGGAACCCCCCTAGTTGTAAAACTGCGTACTCGACCCCGAAGGGGTCTTATAAAAGCCTCATAGCATTCATTCATAGCATAAGTAATAAAAATGGTGAGGAATGAAAACTTTTCTTCATAAAACCAACAATCGAAAACTCATTTATAACGCAGCGGAATACTAAAGTCTCACATGGACATCTTAAACAAAACTTTAAACAAGATAGGGTCATGACCCTTTACAATCGAAGTCTTAACATAGACTTAAAAGATAGAGGAACTAGAAACATGCAAAGTCATTATCCTCGATCAATGATACAACTCAATAACTTAAAGCAATTTAGACAAGTTCTATTCATAAGCCTTCATAATCATCAAACCCGCTTCATAAAGGTACAATTAAGGAATTGAAATAAATAATGGGTTTATAGAGTGCTTTTATCATAAATCATCAATTAAACATTAATACAATCATTATTGTTCTTTAGAAACCCTTTGAAATCGTTTGATGAAAGAACCTATGAGATTTAGTAAAACCCTAGGTTTTCTAGATTTGAAATCACCTTTGAATTGGCCCCTTGAATGGAAAATTAGACAATGATCAAGACCACCATACCTTTACTAAGAATCCCCAAGCAATTTGAGGAATAACCATCTTGAAATCACCAAGCCCTAGCTTCAATGGCTCCTTTCTTCTTCTTCTCAAATGGAGGATTTCTAGTGAGAGAAATATTTGAGAGGAGATGTGTTTCTTTTTTATTCTATTTTGATTGACTTAAATTCAAAGATTTAGGTCTAAAAAGGGTCTTATATTTGCTAGGAATGGCATAGAATAATAAGGACTTAACTTAGTAAAAGAACATCTTAACTTAAAAATCTGCCTCCTTCACGACTTACCTCGCCCATTTTCTCCTCTTGGCTCGCCAAGGGCACTAGGCGACTCGCCAAGTGCACCCTTGGCTCACCAAATTTTCCAGTGAAGTCCCTTCTTGGGCAGTCCACTAGGTGATCTAGAGGGGGAGAAGGGCGACACGCCAAGCTGGTTGGCGAGCTTGCACCTAGCTCGCCCTTTGGTCCAGCATCTTGCCAAAATGGGGCAGCCACTAAGCGATCACAAGGGCACAAGGGTGGCTCGCCCAACCCTTTGGGTGATAAAACAATCTTATCGCCAAAAGGTCCACCAAAAGACAAGGTTTCATTCACCCTATCTTGCTAGTCTATGTCTTTTCTTGCACCCTAGGCTTCTTCCTTGCCCAACTTAGGTTCTAAAACAGCCTAGACATCAACCTAAAGTCACACTAACCCAAACGTTAAGGCTCTAATTCAACCTATCATTTTCCGAGTCGTTACACTTATCTCCCATAGTTACAGAACTTCAAGGATGCTGAAGGCAAAAGAAAAATGGCGATATAAATGACCAAAGGGCGGATCGCCGAATGGATCGGCGATCTCGACTTATTGCGCCGACTGGTCCTTTGCAGCACACTTTTTGACAACTATAAATACTTGTTTGAATTTTTAGTTTAGCATGAAATTTTATACTATCAAGTCTATTATTCAGATTTATAACTTAGAATTATTTTTTGGAGACATTTTTCCTTAGCTTTGAAGATTTGAAGAATTCCATTCTAAGAAATTGGAAATGGATACTAAAGATTCTTA
Organism: Solanum stenotomum; assembly: GCF_019186545.1. Taxonomy (NCBI): domain Eukaryota; kingdom Viridiplantae; phylum Streptophyta; class Magnoliopsida; order Solanales; family Solanaceae; genus Solanum; species Solanum stenotomum. The sequence continues at coordinate 39,829,985 of NC_064283.1, forward strand.
ATCTTCGATATTTGTAAAGACAATATGCATCATACCTAGTTGATGGAAACACATTTCAGTATTGATTTCTATCTTTTTACTATGTCTAGCTAAAACCCCAATTCTTGGGGTGTGATTATGTGATTATGTGATTATGGGTTGAAATAACTGTTGGGTATTGCTAATTGACGGTTTTTTCGCTCTTTAAAAGTGATTGCGTCCAGTAGTTGAGGTTAAATTTAATGGTTTGTAGTTGCAAATACAATCTTAACTTTGTGTTTTTGGCTTACTAGAGAGAGAGGTTTTAAAACAAAAATTGTTGAATCGATGGTCTGTGGGTATTGGGTTGTCATGGGTTCAGCTCGAGAGACTGAACTCTAAACCCTTTTCCACACATTTAGCTCGAGAGAGTGAATGGACTAAAGTGAAAGTTGTGCTTCATTGCTGCTTATTGGTGTTTGAGAGAAATTTGATTCGGGGTAAATTGTTCGAGAGAAAGTTTACCCCAACTAAAGTCTAGCTTATTCATTGATTAGCTGTGGTTTACTATTAATTTTTCAATTACCCGGTTGTTTACCTTAGCCCTTAATCCTATCACATCCCAAGAATCCCATCTCCATATTCGTATTTTCATACTATTTGTTGTCTTAATTGATAATTGATTACAAACCCCCTCCCCCTTTGATATTTGACACTTGTGTTACCCTTAACTTGAATTATGTTTTCCTTCATAAATTTTTTTAGCTATGATTGACTTGAGCATGTTTATGCTTTTCTATTGATTCTTGAGTACGAACCGCTCCCTTGGGACTCAACCCCAACTTACTAGTTGGGTTATATTACTATTGAACGATTGTTGATGCTTAGTATTGGATGAAGCATCTTTGATAGCGTTTATCAGTGGTCCTCCCTTGAATGTGACTCACTGATTTCTTCATTCTTGTTAAGTTTTCTTTAAATTAATAAAAAATATTTTTCGTTAAATTTGGGTTGCCGTCCTTTCAATGTGGCTCATTGATTTTTCTTTCCCATTATTTTTTCTTTCAAAAAATTAATTCATTATTCAAAACATATGTTTTATGACATATTTGAACAAACTACGCAAACATGATTCTCATCAATGAGATACGTAGGAAGCCCTTACTGGGTTCGGTATTTTTTATTCAAAAGATTCTGTATTCCTTTAATCTTTTTAAAATGTTATGTTATTTTTGACTTGGTTAGTGCCAACATATTTCGAGTGTGCATATGAAAAATAATTGTTGAAATCTAGAGGATTGACTTTTTGTTAAGCCATGGATTCTTTTTGTACCTCTCATTCATATTTTTGTTACACGGGAATATATTCTCTTGCATACATTCAAGATTAGAACAAAACAAGATTCATTGTTTCAGGTGCATTCTGTAATGAGTTTTTTATTAAATTCAATTGTGTTGTTTTGTTGATCTACAACTTGGCCGAAATATTTGTTGAGCTGAAATTATGAGCAATGTTTGATTGGAAAAATGATTGTAGGCCTTCTTTGACCCATTTGATCCCTTCAAAGCCTACCAAATGAAATTAATCCTTAGTGTGTCCGACTTTGAGCCTTAATCCTATTCTTTGTATAACAACATCTTATTCTATACCCTTTCTGAGTGCTTATACGCACCATCCCTCTTTTGGCCTGACTTTCTTGAGCGTACTGAAGATGTACAAAATACAAAAGAAGATTCAAAGTTCAAAGTTGTCAAAAACAGAGGTTACAAAGTCTCTTAAAGCTAAGAATACAAAAAGGACTTCAAAAAAGAAGAAAGAATTGAAAATTCCCTACAAGTTAAAGCAAATAGAATTTCAACAAAAGAAAAAAATAATTAAAACCATCAGGAGAAACATCCAAAAATGAATAGAAAGGGGGATAGCTCAGACAAGCAAAGCTTCAAAAGAAGTCAAAAATACAAAAGAGAAGGGCCAACAAAGAGGATCAAACACTAAAAGCGTACCAAGCGTTGAAAGCACAAATTCTGTGCAATGCTCAAGAAAGGATTAAACCTACATTACAAGCTTTTAACAAGCCTGACATGATTTCATTTCAATTCTCACATTAGTTAAGATTTACATGAAGACCAAGCCTATGGTATCACAATTGCTTCGTTGAATATTTTTCTGAGTGTGACTGAATTTGTTAAGTGTCCCTAAATAAAAATACTTTGAATGTGTGCAAATTGAAACTTTCTTTGTGATGAGGGCACTTGAAAAATAATATGAGGTCTAGTTCAAAGCCTTTGGTTGTAGCAATATGGACAAATCTTGTCGTTACTTGAGTACATTTGAGATACAACTTGAATCCGTAGGAATTACCTCGAAGTCAATCTCAGTTGAAAGAGAAAGAATTGTGAGAAATTTTTGTACAATACTATTGTTGGCGCTAACAAAGTTAAAATATGTTTCATTGTTTATAAAATAAAAAAGCGTTGAAACACGCTTTTCAATATTTGTCCAAACCAACTTTTTGGAATGTTACATTGTTGATATTTATTCATACCAACGTTTTGGACCGTTTCTTCGTGGATACTTATCCATACAAACTCTGTGGACCGTTTCATTGTTGATATTTGTCCATAGCAACTTTGTGGACCATTTCATAGTTAAAATTGTATTTACTGGTTGTTATACCCTTCAGAATGACATTATTTTATTTGGGTCGTCATACCTTTCAAACTAATATTTTCTTAAATTTGGATAGTCATACCCTTTAAAATGACACCTTTTTAAATTTAGGTCGTCATGCCTTTCATAATGACATTTAAAAAACATTAATTTGTTATCTGAAATAAAATGATGCTTTTTAAAATTGGTTTGTCATGCCGCTCAACATGACACTTTTTATATTGTTATTCCATTTCATATTGACATTTTTTTTATTCATGATGTTATAAGTTTGAATTGTTACATTGGGTAACACATTGTCATATGAGGCCATGTTTGCATATTTTATGTTGCATCTATGTTATATTTGTTACTAACATTATTACTGCAGATTTTGTGATAAACAATTCATATTAAGTTAAAGATTGGGTTGTCATCTTTATTCAAATGGCACGTAAATTTCAAGTTGGGTCTTCCGCCTTTCAAAGAGACGTTGGGTTGTCACCTCGTTCAAAGTGACATGTTATATTCAAATTGGGCCGTCCACCTTTCAAAGAGACACGTTGGGTTGTCACCTCGTTCAACGTGATATGTTATATACAAGTTGGGTCGTCAGCCTTTCAAAGAGACGCGTTGGGTTGTCGCCTCGTTCAAAGTGACATGTTATGTTCAAGTTAGGTCATCCGCCTTTCAAAGAAACATGTTGGGTTGTCACCTCGATTAAAGTGACATGTCATATTCAAGTTGGGTCGTCCGCTTTTCAAAGAGACAAGTTGGGTTGTCACCTCGTTCAAAGTGGCATGTTATATTCAAATTGGGTCGTCCACCTTTCAAAGAGACACGTTAGATTGTCACCTCGTTCAAAGTGATATGTTATGTTCAAGTTAGGTCACCCGCCTTTCAAAGAGACACGTTGGGTTGTCACCTCGTTCAAAGTGACATGTTATATTCAAATTGGGTTGACCGCCGATAAGCCTACGATTTGGATTTATTTAGAGCTTTATTTTAATAGATTTAGTGTCCTCAAATGCTTATTTTGTGCCGATAATTGATGTAAATCTTTAAATTTCAGGTATTTGGATTGAGGAACAAAGCATGGACACTATTGAGAAAAAAGGAACAATAGTGACTCAGCCAGAGTCCCTCCAGCTTCCACACCAACAGATTCAGTGCCAGCTCAGGCACCTCCCATGGCTCATTTGCCACTGGTCATCCCTCTACCTAAGCTTCTCAACAAATTGTAAGGCAATGGTTTGCAAACCATTCTCGAGGAGAAGCTGTTATCCATAGAGGGCCTAGAGGGAAAATACTCAAATGTGTGGGACACCCTCCACTACTATGTGTTTTATCAGTTTACCAGGCCCCGAGACCCTTACATTATTTCATGGTCTCGGAGTTGTATGCAACCTACGGTGACTTGGTCCCGAAGAGCAAGAAGAAGGAGAGCAAGTTCAGACTGGTGAAGTCTGTCATGGTACGGGGAAAGGAAGTTGGGTGCAATAATGAGTACATAAGCAATGTACTGGGTAGAGCTCTGCATTCTACACAACCTTATGTTGGATTGCCTGTTGCTCAATCCTTAGATGATTTGATGGGCTGGCTGGCACCGCTGATTTTCGATACCTCCTCGAGGTGGATCGAGGTAGGAGCCCCTATTGAGAAGAGGGATTTGAGTATTGCTGCTCGTTTCTGGTTTGGCTTCATCAGCCCTACCATAATGACATCCCAGAACGAGTCTATTCTACGCCATCCTAAGAAAGCATGCGTTGGAGCTATCACATCTCGGAGGAGCATCGACCTGGGACTTCTTAATGAGCAGGAGATGGCTATAAGGACCAAGCAGAGAAAGACTTCCTTACCTTTCCCAGTCTTGAGCAAGGAGTTATGCCAGCGAGCTGGAGGGCCTCAAGATGATACGAGGGACATTAAGGTGACCCCATCTTCCTCCACTCAAATCCGGCGCGTTGAGGCCGACTATACTAGATATGAGGCTGACAGGACGAGGGCAGCTTTGGTGGACATATCCCCGGAGGTGGATAAAAATTTGATATCTACAATGGCGTCTTTGCCTACTCCGGCCTCCGGGACTTCAGGTACATCTGCCCCTTCCTTCTCTTCACAAGCTCCAGGAACATCTACTTCCTCCTAGTAGACCAAGATTACTTAGGCGATGCTCTTGAAGATGGGGCATCTGGCCCATTCAGCTGATGTGAGGGCGACCCGATTAGAGAGATATGTCCCATTGATGATTGAGGTTGCTATCTTAGCTTCACTGACCCCCCTAGACTTCCATTGACACTGTCACCATGAGAGTGAAGGCTTGTGAGAGTAAGTAGGGGAGACTTTCGAGGTTACGACTTTGAAAACCGAAGTTGCTGATCTGAGGAAGGACGTAGACTATCTTAAGTCTATTGACTTCACATCATTGCTGGAGGTTGCAGAAGATATGGATGCTCTTGAGATTTCAGAGATTCCTCCAGGCACCACAAAGATGTGCATAGGGACGATGCAATAGTGGAGTAGTCGGATGCTAAGACCGACGAGGAGTAGGTAGAGATAAGGGAGGAGAGCATATACAGAGATTTGTCGAATCTTAAAGAGACGATTATGCATTCAGTGATCCAGACATCGCTGATCGAGACGTCCATGGCAGCCCCTAGTGGGTCTAGTTCTGTTGTTCCATCTAAGGTGACTCCGAGCACTGATGCCCAAGTGCAGACTGATGCATTAGGCACTAATGCCTAGATAGATGGAGTAACTGAGTAGACAAGATCCTTTATTTACCTCCCTCTCTGTCTTATTTATTCTGACTTTTGGATATTTTAATTTTTGTTTGCATTTGAAGACAAATGACTTTATTTGTGGTGGGGTGAGACCCACCTTTTTTGTGACCTCTTGTGAATATTGGTTTTGTTTATATATTGAGTTTTGAGCTAAAATTGTGTTTTGCACTGTTTTGTAGATGATTAATCTTATGGCTCCTTGTTTTAAATGATAAATGATATTTGGACCATTCCGAGCCACCTCTTGTTTGTGTTGAATGTGTTTATTCTTTTGCAAATTTAATATCAGTTTTGATCAATACCGATGAATTGGATAGTGCTCATAATCGAACAAAAATAAATGTGCGGCTACGATGAGGCCAAATTAAGTTGCATAGACAATATGTGAACTCTTTGAATCTCATTGTGACTAGCCAAGTATTGAATTTAGTCTCTTGTGATAAGTATTGCACACTAGAGAAAGTGTGGAGTCTTCTTTGACTTTGGTGTCAATGTCTTGTGTGATGAGCTTACCATGAACCATGTGTAATGACACCTGAATTTTCCTTGTTGGTTCGGTTGACTAAGTGAGGCAATATCTTGAAATGATCTTAGGCAACTTTGAAGAGTGTTAAACAATTTGATATTATACCTCTTTTGTGGCTTACCTTGTGATTGTGTGAACCCCATTTGAGCACCCTTTGAGCCTTAACCTTTTCTTTGAAGAAACTTGATGACATTGTGACCTTTCTTGATCCATTACCCATAATCCTCACGATTTGTGGTTTGTTTGAATAGACAACTTAGGCCAAAAGCCTAAGTTGGGGGTGTGGTGAAAAGAAAAGGTTAATCAAGAAGTGCAAGAAAGTCTCATTTCACCCATGGTTTTGGGAAAAATGGAACCCCTCCATACAAAAATAAGAAGATGAAAAGAATGAAAAATAAAGAAATGAAAAAAGTTGTGGAATAAAGTGGTGAAAATACAAAGAAAATGGGGTTTCCAACAGTCCATGGAAAGTGAATAATGGGATGACTTGTGAGCACGAATGAAAATGATGAAGAAAAGGATAGGAAGTGTTGTTCGCACCACATTTCATAAGGACTGTAGTTATTGAGCCTAAATGACCATACCTTTGCACTCACCCCTATTACAAGCCTTGAAAAGACCTTTTACATCTTTAGTAAGCCGAATCAAGGGTTGGTTGGAAAATGCAGGCAAACCTATGCGTGAAATCATGCATCATGTTCCTCTTTTAGAGTGCGAGTGTTGCATTTGATTCCATTGCTTTAAATTATGATATTGTGTGTAAATATGGAATCATTCTTTGTGTGAGGGCATTTGAGTACCTTTGTTGAGCTTGAACTTGCATTTGAAGCAAGTATTGTGAACTTGAGATTCTTTGATATTGGTGAGTCACAACTTGATTCTTTGAGTGCACAATTGATCTTTGCATGAGTAAGTTGAGTCTTCTTGTGTGTATTCATGATTGAGTCTTTTGTAGCACTATTTGAGACGTCATTTACGAACTGCTGAACTTGGGTTTTACTTGAGGACAAGCAAATGTTTAAGTTGGGGGTGCTAATAAGCCCAAGATTTGGACTCATTTAGGGATTTATTTTAATGCATTTAGTATCCTCAAATGCTTATTTTGTGCCGATAACTGACGTAAATCCTTGAATTTCAGGTATTTGGATTGAGGAACAAAGAATGGACACTATTGAGCAAAAAGGAACAAGGCAGCTAAAAGAATGAAGAAAAGAAAGCCTGAGGATTGCCTAATCCATTAGGAAAGTCACCGAATGGCCATTGTCTCGCCTAATGTTCCAGTGTGTCGAGCCATAAAGGAGAAAATCAAGTCGGTGATAGAAAGAAGTAGTTGGCAAGTCGCCGATCGGTTCCGCAATGCAGTGCCATATTGCCTAAAGTACAAAACCTGAAGATGCTGAAGGCCAAAGCAAAGAGGCGATGAAATTAACCAAAGGGTGGATCGCCGAGTGGATCGGTGATCCCGACTTATTGGCCGAATGGTCCTTCGCAGTACAAGTTTAGGCAACTATAAATACGTTTTTAAATTCTTAGTTTAGTTTCTAACATTCAGCAGTTTTCATTATTATTCAGTTTTCAAGTTGAGAGCTTAAAACTGAGTTTTTGGAGGAATTTTTCCTTAGCTTTGAAGATTTCCATTTCTAAGAAATTGGAAGTGGGTGTTGAAGAGTCTTCATCTTAGAACTTTGTAAAGACTATATCAATCGTACCTAGTTGATTGAAACACAACTTGGTAACGATTTTTACCTTTTTATATTGTCTAGCTACAACCCCAATTCTTGGGGTGTGATTATATATTGATATAACTGTTGGGTATTGTTAAGTGATAGTTTAATTGTTGTTTAAAGGTGTTTTCGTTCAGTAATTGTGGTTGAATTTAATTGGTTGTAGTTGCAAATACAATCTTAACTTCATGATTTTGGCTTGCTCGAGAGAGAAGTTTTAAAATCAAGATTTCTGAATTGATGGTTTGTGGGTATTAGGTTGTTATCGGTTCAGCTTGAGAGAGTGAACCCTAAATCTTTTTCCACACATTCAGTTCAAGAGAGTGAATGGACTGAAGCGAAGGTTGTGCTTAATTGTTACTCATTAGTGTTCGAGAGAAACCAATCTGATTTGGGGTAAATTGTTCGAGAGAAAGTTTATCCCCACTAAAGTCTAGCTTAATCACACATTTACAATTGTTTACTATTAATTGCAATTACCCGGTTGTCTATCTTATCCCATAATCCTATCACATGCCAAGAATCATGTCTCATATTTGCATTTTCATATTATTTACTGTTTTAGTTGATAATTGAACCTAAATCCCCTTGATAATTGACACTTGTGTCACCCTTAACTTGAACCATGTTTTTATTCGTAAATGTTTTTGGCTATGATTGACTTGAGCATATTCTTACTTGCCTATTGATTCTCAAATACGAACTTCTCCCTTGGGACTCGACCCCAACTCACTTACTTGGGTTATATTACTATTGAACGATCGTTGACACTTAGTATTGGATGAAGTGTCCTGATACGTAAAATCGACTGCCTTACAAAGATACATGTTGGGTTGTCACCTCGTTCAAAGTGACATATTATGTTCAAATTGGGTCGTCCTCCTTTCAAAGAGACACGTTAGGTTGTCAACTCATTCAAAGTGACATGTTATTCAGATCATCCTCCTTTCAAAGAGGTAAACTACCTTCATTGTGTAAATTTGCAAGTAACATCGAAGGTATGTGAATGTTTTCAGTTTACAATCAATCTCTACCTTTCGTTTATTATTTTCGGCCCAGTCGACAGACATCGAGTCTTGCTAAAGCTCTACTAACATCTCATTTTGTTTTGTTCAAGGTTTATCGAACCAAATTTGAGTTCATCGACTTTATTTGGCCATGGTCTCTTTAATTGATCCTATTCAAACAAAGTGGCAAGTTGTTGACCCCAAATTTTGGTCTAATATTTCTAAAGGTAATACTTTTTAAGTAATTTTTTTTTAATAGTTCAAAATACATGTTTTGTCATTTTAATGCAATTTGTTTATAATTATCCTTATTCTCAAAGTATTAGGATTTTTATCGGTTAATTTTGGTTATATTATTTTGTTAGAGCCGGTTGAATACGTTCAAATATTTGTTCATTTTTATAAAATAATTATTTCTGTTAAATGACATTTTTTACAAGTCATTGGTTAAGTTCGTTACATTTTTAATATTCATTTTATATGTTACGTTTGTTAATATTCATTTTGATATTTTGCACATCCAGAAATTCATTCTGATATGGATAAAAATTTCATACACAAATATTTCATTAACTGCTGGTTTTGGCCCACGGTTTTAAGATAGTGGTATTGTACTATTGGTGGTTTTCAATTCTCTATTTAAAGAATAGTTTGCTCATTAAGTTAAGTGGTGGTGGATAAAATTTTTAGGGATGTAATTAACAAATTTTTATATTCTTTAATTGTTCATTATTTTTCGGCAAGTCGTCGTTGTGCTGCTGGAATCTGGAAAGTCTACCACCCACAACTCCATTCATTTTTCTTTTTTTTTCCGGTGAAACCAATCACCACCAGACCGTTGCCTCATCTCTTCTCCCTCACCAGATCAATGCCAAGCCATTAACCACCAGAAACCCAGTGGAGTTTGGCCAAAACCCCACATTGCTTTTTATCTTTTTTTCATCAGAATAGCCGCTCCAAACATCCCAAACGACCTCCTCTAGCCATCGAACTCCGGTGGACTTGTCCACTACTAAGCTCGAAACTTGCCACCACAAACCACCATTATAGCAACATTGGTTGCCCGACCATCCAAAACCATCACAAACCCCGACCAAAAAAAACATCAACAACTCGCATAAACGGTGACCACCATGAACCAGCCCCATCCCTCTCCCCTCTTACATTTTTAGTTGTTTTATAGGTGTTTTAGCTCAACGTTGATGAGCTCCGGTGAATAAGAGGTCTCTCGATGACCCACAATCTCTAAGACCCACTTCGACTCCAAGAAGTTGTCGCCTTTTCTCCTTCTTCTTCCCAGGCGAGCTCTGGTTAAATGTGAATTGACGAATTTGGCGAAATCAGAAAAGACAACAACAATCAACAACCACTGGCGTGGCTCCAACTCTGGTAAATAAGTAAGCCCCTTTCACTTCGTTTTTCTTACCAAATCTGGCTGGAGGGATAAAACTCCGGCCACCCTTATTTTCTATTTCTGCTCATATTTTGTATGTTGATATATTCTTTATTGTTAATTTTCTTTTAGTTAGAGTATTATTTGGTACTAATTTAGCCATGTTGAGTTGATTTCTTACTATTATTGTTGGTTTTTGTAATCTAATTCTTTATTTTTTGTTTTATTTGCATATTTCTTTTGCATGTTGGTGAAATTTTGATTGTTTTGTATTTACTATCCTTTTGATTATTGATTTTGTCTTGGGGTAATTTTGTCACTGTTATTAGCTCCATTTTAGACCATGCAGTGATAAATCAATTCGTTTATCATTATTGTTCTCTCTTTAACCCATTATAACTATATTTTTTTCTTGTTTATTTAGGTACTGTTTCTTTTTCTTTTCCTCATTCTAGAGGTTGTTATTTTAGTTGTAAGTTATTTGAGTTTGAATTATTTTATCGGGTTTATTAATGTTATAGTATTAGATGGCTATTTGGTTTGTTGTTTATTATAGTTCTAATGTTACTATTTCAGGTTCTCCTTTTTTGTGCTATGCTTGGACAATTTCACATCCCTTACATTGTTTGTTGATATTATACAATAAGATGACCGATGAAGAAATTATCGTCGATTTCCAAGGCCTCCCATGTTAATAAGATGGATTTTAGTTTGAAGTTATTCTTTGATTCATTTATTTTTATTCATTTTTATTTATTACTAACACTTTTACTAAGTGTCTTTACAGGTACACAAGTTGCTTCCCATTGAAGTTATTCGAATGAAGTTCGAATTATACTCTTTATTCATTATTCTGTATATATTGATGTGAGGAAAACCGTAGGCCATTTCTTACATTATTGTTTTATTTTATTACTTGTGTATATTACATGTTTATTATACTTGTATATATTATTATTATCTCCTCTTCAATTTGAAAAAATGAATTCAGTTGGGACCCATAGTTGTGGATTTCGAAGGATGCCTAACATCCTCCCTTCAGAATAAGTTTTACCCCTTACCTATAATCTATTGGTTTCGTAGATATTTTTTAAGTTAATTAATCAATTGGTTTCCTAGTTTTTTCCTAAAATTAGGTGGCGACTCACTTTTACCCTTTACCCCTATTAAAATTCTTTCATTCTTTTAAAATTGAATTACTTTTTTTTGGCGAGTCACCATGAAGTTGCGCCCTCTAAAAGGATGTCAACAAGAGGAATAAAAATTATTGAAAACATTGAATTAAATTGAAAGGGAAGATAACAAATGTCAGATGACGGTTTGGATTTGTGATTAACAGCTAAAACAAGTACAAAATCAGGGAAAACAACATTATTAAGAGGAATTCTTGGGATGTGATCAATTATAAGCTAATTACTCTATATGGGTAATTGAAATTTAACAATAACTTGCTGAATCATTGAGGGTAGTCTAGGCTATAAGTGCAATAGCTTTCTCTCAAACAACTACTACGGTTCAGACGAGATCTCTCAAACCTCCACAAGCTTAACAAGATAAACAACCCACAACCTTAATGTATCCACTCTCTCGAGCTAGATAGGTAGAATTGAGTTTAGGATTCACTCTCTCTAGCTTAACCCATAGAAACCCAATACCTACAATCATTAATCAAAAGCTTTGGTTCCAAAACCTCTCTCTCAAGCAAGCCAATAACTCTAAACTAGAATTGCATTTGCAACTACAATATATAGCTTAAAACATAGTTAATGATTAAACCCACATTAAAACAATAATTTCATCATTAAACAACAATACCCACAAGATAATTAGACAACTAAACAAATGATCACACTCCAAGAATTGGGGTTTTAGCTACACATCATAAAAATAGAGAAACGAATACCTATTACATTAACCATGATATGGGTAAAGGTTTTCAAGTCTTTACAATGGTCCAAATTGGATAAATTCCAAAACCCACTTGCAAATCTTCAAGTTTGAGCCTCAAAAGCTTCAAAGTCTACAATGGAACTCAAAAACTAAGAGAAAACTCTAACTCTCAAACTTGGGGATCAAAATTCTGAAGGGGAACTCTACAAATTTAATTTTAATTCCAATTTATAGTTGCCCAATTTTTGGCTTGAAAGGCCATAGGTCAAAATAAGTCGTGTTTCGCCGAACAGGTTGGCGATCCGCCTTTTGCTCCCTTCCATCTCCAATTTGCAATGGCCATCAGTTCTCCAGGTCCTGTAACTTTGGGAGGATAAAATTTTCCTTCACGGAGTAATTCGGCGATTCACCGACTTCCCATTCCTATCGCCAAGTTGATTCTTCCCCAGGGCTGGCATGCTGGAACTTTGGGCGAGCTAAAGAGCCACTTGGCAGTTCACCAAGTGGTCTTGGCGATTACCAAGATCGCTTTGTTTTATTTCTTCAGCTTGCTTGCTCCTTTTTGTCTAGTAGTGTCCTTGCCTTGCTCCCTAGTTTACATACCTTCAAATCAATGCTTTAACATTAGTTTATAGCATAAATTAGGCATTTGCGGACACTTAAACTATCAAAACAAATCCCTAAATGATTCCAAATCTTGGACTCATCAACACCCTGAACTTACACTTTTGCTTGTCCTGAAATAAAACTCAAGATCAATCGGTTCAACAAGGGTGTCTACAAATAGTGTTGCTTAAGACTCAACATGAATGCACAGAAAAGGTTCAAACTACATATACAAAGCTCAATTGTGCACTCAAAGATTCAAATTGTTACTCACCATTATCAAGTGTACTCAAGCTCGCAATTCCTGCTTTAACTGCTAGTTAAAGCTCAACAAAGGTACTCAATTACCCTTACAATAAAGATTATTCCATTTTCACAAAATATTCCTCAAAAATATAAGGTCCCGGAATTACATACAACTCTCACACTCACAAAGATGAACACATGCATGACTTCACCCATAGGTTTTCTCTTATTATCCAACCAACATTCTTTTCAGCTTACTCAAGATCAAAAAGGTCTTTCCAAGGCTTGTAACGAGGTTGAGTGTAAGGGTATTATCATATAGGCTCAGTGGTTGATATCCTTATGAAATGTGGAATGAATAGCACGTTCTTCCCTTTTCGTCCACATTTTTACTCATGCTCAAAATTCACCCCATTATTTACTTGCAATGGAATACTGGACACCCCTTTTCTTTTGCAACTTTCACAACTTTATTTCACAAATTTATTATTATTTTTCTTTTTCATTCTTCTTTCTTTTTTTTTTTGTATGGAGGGGTTCCATATTTTTCAAAACCATGGATCAAGGGGGATTTCTTCACAGTTCTTGATTTACCTTCTATTTTCACCACACCCCCAGCTTAGGCTTTTGGCCTAAGTTGGATATTCAAACAAACCACATTTCATGAGGATTATGGTTGAATGGATAAAGAGGGGTTGCAATTGCATCATGTTTCTTCCAAGAAAAGGCTAAGGTTCGAAAGGTGTTCAAGCAAAGTTCACACACTCACAAGGCTGGCCACAAAAGAGTTATATTGTCAAATTGTTTCACTCTTCCAAATTATTGCCTAAGATCATTTAAAGAGCTTGCATCCCTTAGTCAACCGGACCAACGGGGCAAATTCTAGGTGTCATTACACAAGGTTCATGGTAAGCTCATCACACAAGGCATTGGCACCAATATCAAAGAAGACTACACATTTTCCCTAGTGTGCAATATTCATCACAAAAGACTCCATTCGATAACCGACTAGTCATAATGAGATGCAAAAAGTTAGCATATTGTCTATGAAACTTCATTTGACCTCATCGTAGATGCACATTCATTTTTGTTCAAATAAGAGCACTATTAAAGTCGTGAGTATTGATCATAACCCATACTCAAATTTGCACAAGAACAACCACATTCAAACACAAGAAGAGGTGGCAAATTTTTGTTAGATGGGTCAAAACAATTTCTATTCAAAACAAGGAGCCACAAGCTCAAGCATCCACAAAACAATGTCAAAACACAAAAACCCAATATATATACAAAATGATAATCACAAGAGGTATGTATGGAAATACCTCACGCCACCACAAAAAAAAGATTGTTGTCCTCAAATCCAATAAGATACTAAAAAGTCAATAAAATGATAGAGAGGGAGGTAAAGAAAGGTCTTGTCTACACAGTTGCTCTATTTGTCGGGGAATCAGTCCCCGGGGTAACATCAGCACTACTGGCTCAACTAGGGCTAGCCATGGATATCTCTGTCAGTGATGTCTGAATCACCGACTGTACAATCGTCTCCTCTAGGTCTGGCTAGTCTCCATAAATGGTCTCCTCTGGCACCTCCATCTGCTCTTCATCTGTCTCTGCCTCCGACTCATCAGCTACCCCTCATCCATCAGCATATCTCCCGTGGTGGCCAGAGGAATCTCAGAAGTAGACGGGGCATCCATATCATCATCTGCCTCCAAAAGTAAAGTGAAGTCTAATGACTTCAAGTATTCCACATCCTTTCTCAAATCAGCAACCTCAGCTTTCAAAGTCATCACCTCAAAAGTAGCCCCATGTCGACTCTCACAAGTCTCTACTCTCGCCGTGAGAGTGTGAATACATACTCAGAGGGGTTTTAATGATCTAGGATGGCACTCTCAATCATCCAAGGTATTGCAACCTCCAACCAGGTATCTTATGCAACAGAAAAATGGGTTAAGTGCCCCATTTTCAGGATCATGGCCTAAGTAATCATGGTGGGCTAGGAAGGAGTAAAAGCACAGGAACCTGGGAGGAAGTTGAAGAAGGTGTACCTGAAGGCTCGGAGGCAGAAGTAGGAAAAGATGCCTCTACAGGTATCATCTCAACATCCACCTCTAAGGATGCGTCCATCGGAGTTGCTCTCTTCATGTCTGCCTCCTCCCGAGTGTACTCAGCCTCTATACGCCAGATGTCTGTGGAGGATGTGGTAGTGACCTATATATCCCTCTTCACATCACGAGGAACTCCAGCATGCCGACACAACTATGTAATTAAGACTGGGAACGGAAGTGATGTATGGTGTTGTTTGGCCCACATGGCCATCTCCTGCTCAATGATGAGTCCCATGTTGAGCATCTTTTTGGCTATGATGGATCCGAGACATGTCGTCTTTAGGTGGCGAAGGATGTTCTCATTCTGCGAAGGCATGATAGAGTTGTTGATGAACTTGAACCAGCACCGAGCGACAATATTCATGTCTTTTTTCTCGATGGGAGCTCTTTCCTCAATCCACCTTGGTGTGGTATCGGAAATTAGGGGGGCAAGCCATCCATTGAAGTCATCCAGGGACTCAGTTGTAGCCAACCCCTCATATGCATGTGCAAAACCTATAGCCCTGTCAAGTATATTATTAATGTGATCGTTGTTGCACCCTACTTCTTTCCCTGGGACCATGACAGACTTCACTGGTCTGAATACACTAGCATTCTTCTTGCCCTTAGGTACCAAGTAATTGTATGTTGTTTAAAATTCCCGGACCCATGAAGGAATATAGGGGCCTCGGGGCCTAGTGAACTGCTCAAACCTAAGATACTGGAGAGTGTCCCTCATAGTGGAATATCTGCTCACTAAACCTTCTGTAGATAACAACTTTTATTCCATAATCATCCTCAATCCCTCAGTTTGAGTCTATTGAGTAGCCGGGGAGGAGGACCCTCAACTGGTGGCGCTGGAACCAAAGTCGGTGCCCGAGCTGCCATTATATCAGCTGCAGGAAGAGTGGGCTCTGGAACTCTTGACGAATCTTGCCAACACCTACCACGAAATTCTACTCGCCAAGACTGTATAGGTTGGTCATCATCAGGCTTAAAGAGTGAGACCTCAGAGGTAAATGAATACTCATGTTTGTCAGAGACGTACTCCGGTCTCTCATCTTCGGGCGCCTTACCCTTGCCTTTTCTTCCCTTAGGAGGTGGCATTTTTTCCCTTCTTAGGAAGGTTAGTTGCCCCCTCATTAATCACTATGCCCCGTACTCATTTGTCGGGAGGCATATGTAGGTTGGTTTTAGCCATATCTACATAAAACACCAAAATAAGTTAGAACCATCCAAGAAAAAGTGTAGAAAAAAGGTTGTTGATTGACTCGCCAATCACATTGGTGAGCTAGATCAGGCTCACCGAAAGGATTGGCTCAAAAATTTCCAGAAAAATGGCATTTTGGCAATGGGAAAGGCCTTTCAGTGAATCGCCGACATCATTCGGCAAGCACAGACTAGCCCACTGAAAGTTATAGTGCATTTTAGGGGTTGGGGGCGCAGAAAGAGATATCAAATAAGACTTTCGGTGAGTCATCGAGTGTACTCGGCTAGTTCAAGCTTCTCACCGTAAGTTACAGAACCAAACTTAACAATTTCATGAAATTAAAGGTGACCAAGGAGGATTTCGGTGAATCCCTGAGTGGTTCGGTGAGCTCGACCCAGCTCGCCAAACTGCCCAACGTGTTTACTTTCAACCTTAACTTCTAAAATCAACCACGCAGCCCTCGAAAACAAAATCAAACCGTACACATTTTCAATTAGGCTCAGACCCATTAGACCAATGCAACCGGGGTACTCAGACTTCTTCCGGTTTTGCCAAAATTGGCCATTTGATGACTTTAGCCCTTAAGAATGACGTCAAACACTCCATCATTGGGTAAAAAATGTCATTTGGCACAATTTGGGTTACTCATACTTCACCGAACTAGACTCCACAATAATTAAGCACAACCCAATAATTTATGATCAATTTGAAAGAACAAAATTTAAGAAATCAACACTTACGCATTTTAGGCACGATATCAAAACTAAAATAGGCACACAAGCACACATTTACGATTTCAGAGAGGCCCAACACACATCAATAGGAACAATACGATTGCAAATGAGTTTAACCACTAGTTACTAGTTTGGGGTTTGGAAAACCAACCTTTAATACCAAATATATGAATCTCTAAATCTAGGCGGCAAAGTATCCAACTCCGAACATACGATCAACGACTAAAGAGTGGTAAAATGCAAAAATATTGGAAATATATATAGTGCAGGTGTGATTGACTAAAGTTAAAAAGTGAGAAAATGTGAAAGAGTTTGAAATTTTAAACCTTTGGCCTTTTAAAACTGTCCACATCGCGCCCATGTTGCAATGTTATTTTTTCTCACCAAACCACTCAACGAAGCAATGAGTGGTTACTTACCTCGCCGAGTTTTATAGGACCTCTAGTTAATGTGGGGGTCAAAACAGCGGACCAAGTTGGGATTGCTGACCTGTCCATAGGCCCACTGAGTGCTAAAGACTCTATCTTCAGATTTCTTATGTCCAACGACAGTCCAAGTCAGGCTTGTCGACTGGATTTTTTCTTGCAAACCTTCACCTTTCAAACACATTCTACATTTTAACCTGCACAATCAACACACGTTATTCCAAATGCTAAAAGAAAGCAAATAACAACTTTAGTTGCCTCCCAAGTAATGCCTTAGTTAACGACATGGCACGACGCAAGTCCTCATTCAAGTTTCACTTTTGGGGTTTGCCCTAGGATCACTAGGCAACCCCTTTTTTTTTGTCTTGGGTAGAGATGAGACAACATATGAACCATTTGGATCTCCAGTAGCTTAATCGACATGGAATGAGAGGAAGTCGTCTAATTTCGCATCGAAACATTCTCTTTTATGTCTTTTAACACTCTGTCGTGTTCTTCGACTTTGTGATGAATGAGTAAAAGTACCTCTTCTATCTACCCTCATACTCATTGGGCTTTCTACGCTCGTGAGGGGGAATGTACCTATCTTTTTTTTGTATCGTGCTTCCAGTTCGATGATCTTTTTGGCCAAGAAATCCAGCTAAGTCAACAGTTTGGCAAAATTCTGGTCCTTTTCTTTCTCATTGTTGGTCTTAGTCATGTGATCGACAAGTTTAGCTACTATTGCATAAGGTTGCATAAGTTTGTCGTATTAGACTACCCGAATAAAGTTGGTCAGCCACTCCTCTATTGTCAGGACCAATACCTATATAGAAGCAGTCCAGTAGCACTTTATCTGGGATTCCATGAATTGAGCATTGCAGGAATAGTGCGTTAAATCTTTGCCACAACTCATGGATTGTCTCACCCTCAAATTTCTTGAAATTTAGTATGTTATCCCTAAGAATCATCACTTTTAAAGGAGGGTGGTCCACTAGGTCACCTTTACTACAAGATATGCTCGTTTCCTCTGTTCAACAAGCAAAACAAAAACCAAAACTAACAATAAGTAGATTCAACTATGACTGAACATAACAATATTCAACTTCTCAAAAAGAATCTCAAACAACACCACTCCCCAACAACGATGCCATTTTGATTGAGTAACATTATCAAAGACACTTAATCCAATTCTAAACGTCAACGGTCGTTAATCAGTATATAACCCAACTAAATGAGTTGGGGTCGAATCCCACAGGGAGCGGTACACGTTTGAGAGTCAATTGGGAAGTAGGAATATGATCAAATCAGTCATAGGAATAATCAATATCGAATAAAATCATCATTCAAATCAAGGGGTGCCACGAATGTCAAATGAGGGTGTTTTTGGTTTTGATTAGCTACTACAAATAGTGGCAAACAATACGAAATAACAATAATGAGACGGGTTCTTGGGATGTGATCGATTATAGGCTAATATAGACGAATGTGTAATTGCAACTATTAGAAAATAGCTAGCTATTAGTGAGTAAGCTAGGCTATAGAGGAGATAAACTTTCTCTTAAACAATTTACCCTGAATCAAGTTGATTTCTCTCGAACATCAACAAGCATGCAAAAAAAGAACAGCCCACACCTTAGTCCATTCACTCTCTTGAGCTGAATGTGTGGAATTGAGTTTAGGATTCACTCTCTTGAGCTGAACCCAGGTCAGCCAAATACCAACTAACCATCAATCAATAAGTTTAGTTTTAAAACCTCTCTCTCGAGCAAGCAAAAAACACAAAGGTATAACTACATTTGGAACTAAAATTCTTAAATTAAACCACAATTAATGGTCACTTCCAAATACCATTTAAACTAACAATTAACAATACACATAAACTAAATCAGCCTATAATCACATAATCACACCCAAGAATTGGGTTTTAGCTAGATATCATAAAAAGATAAAAAACCATTACGAAATTGATTATCCATCAACTGGGTAAGAGTAGATTCATCCTTACAATGCTCCAATTCGAAGAATATCAAAGACCCACTTCATATTTCTCAAAAGTGAAAAACTCCAATTCTTCAAAGCTTAGGAAAAACTAGAGAAAACTTGTCTCACATTTCAAAAATTGAAAAATAATAATATGAACTAAGATCACATACAATTCAATACTAAACTAAAAGTAATATATTGAAAATGTGATTTGTGCATATTTGAGAAATGCTCTAAAAGAAAAAAGAGTATTACAAGTGCATATATTTATTGTGGAATAAATCACATGTTGTTGTTTGTCTAAAATGGGATGATTTTTTTAGCTCTAACATTAGAGTTATGAATAAATAATGAAAAACATGTTAAGTAGCCATTTAACATGAAATGTTTTGGGAGAGAAAAAAATCATTCTTGAAATGAAAATTACCATTAAACATGTGATGAATTTTCCTTGTCAAGTCACATAATATTGAAAATTGAAAATTTGTGAAGTACAATCTTATTGGTTGTGTGAGTCTTGCAACTCCTTTTGATTCAATTGTGAAAATGGTGAAACAAAGAAAGAAGGAGTGTGCTAGCCTAATAAAAGATATGAGCTAGAAATGTGACTAATTGCACTATATATGATATTGTTTATAAAGTATAGCATGTACAAGCAAATCAAGTAAATTTACTTGGTACAAATTTGGTGGCTTGTTATATGACAAAAAAAATATTACACTATATCTAATAATTTTGAAGGTACAAGCAAACTAGATGAGACAAAATTGGTGTTATTTGGTGGGATGAGAAAACCAAATTATTTTTGCCAACTCTATTATGGAGATTGAAATAAAAAAAAATTAAACTTCAACTAGTGAAAAGTGAATTGATTTAATTATATCAAACACCTTATTTTGAGAAATTAATTTTTCTAATGGCACCAATATAATGGTAAAGTAAAAGATCGTTATTAAAATGGTAAATTCAAACTCACGAGAAGAAAACACAATATTATGAGATCGTATTGATCACTGGTATACCATCAATATTATATGTGTTAAAACTTGTGTTACATCCTGCAGATTCATAAACTAAGGCCTTAGCTAGATAAAGGGTCTGAAACACATCGAGGAGGATGAAATTGAAGGTAAAATAAATTTTGAGTCATAATGAGGAAATCCAACCTAAGGACTAGAGATCCTACAACCAGGTTCAATGGGAAGAACAAATCATATGATGACTTGTTGTGAAATGCACTATACTTAATTTTATTCAATTCATATGATGTGAGTGCATTTATCCTATAATGATTTGTGGAAATTGAATCTTGAATTCTTAATGAAATTTTGTATCTCGTATGAGTGGGGTGTCAAACTATAGGAGCACCCTTGACATATTTTACCTACGTGAGTGTGAAAGTAGGTCGCTTCTATGAGAATGGGCTTGTTCTAAAAAACACTCATGAAAACCAGGATAGCACAAGGTCGTAATGTGCTGGCTAATAAAGCTTATGTCAACACCTTAACTACTGTGTGTAGGTGATGATACTTTATTTCCCTTAAGCAGTCATAGTTCAAGTCTGACACCACTATTGACTTTGGAGTAAAGGTTATCGTTTTACTAAGTGAAGGTTTAATGCAGAGTACACCTTCATTATGCATAATAGTGTACCTTCAACTGAGTTGTGAAGAACTCTCTTATCTTAATATTAAAATGAGTGGGGGATTGTTGGTGTGACATTTTAATATTAATAAAAATATATTATATGTCACATTATGTATCATGTTATGTCTATTGGTGGATATTACATTTGTGTTTCTTTACTCTCAACAGTTGTGGAAGAAAGTGGTCAGTATTGATTGGTAACTTATGTAACTACCAACTCTTCATTTCATCCATTATTCTATCTTATGTCTTGTAACTTATGTAATATTTAAGCCATTTATTTCGCAATTTACTACCACTATCTTCCTATTCATAGCACGGAAGAATTCATCACCTATAAATAGTGTGGTCTTCCTTGTATTGGGTAGAAGAAGAAATAGAAACAAGATAAGTACAAGAAAATATAGAGTGAAAAAGATGAGTAGTACCTTATTGTTTTTATATTGAGATTAGTGTTGTAGTAAAATAGAGAGTTGAGACAAAGAATAATATTCTAAGTCTTCAACTATATTCATTATATACAAAATAGAATATTTAGATGTTGAAGGAAGGTGTTCTTTTGTGGAACTTTGGACTCTTCAACTAATTCGGAGTATTTTGAGTTGTACATTGTTGTTTGGCTGATGTTTCCTGGAGGAGACAAGTCAAGAGTGATACTGCTGGATCCGTGTAGATTATGTCACAGTGGGCTTGAATCTCCTTAAAGAGAGAGAGCTATCCGCACCACAGCCTAAAGATTTATTTAGTCATTTTAGTAATTTTAGTAAGTTTATTTTCAACTGTAATATATTGTATTTGTGGTATATTAAACATAATCAATTGACATGTTTCTATAATTAATCAACCCACATCATGGATTCACAATTTAGAGTTATGGGGGATTCATGGGTTCTTAGGGGGATTTTTATCATAAATCATCAATTCAACCATAATCATCCATAAATAAAACAATTGAAAACATTTTGAAAGAGAACCCGTGACTTAGATTGAAACCCTACGTTTTGTGGGGAATTAGAAGCTTTGAAATCATACTTTGAAGGGACTCTATGGGTTTAAGCTACCCATAGATGAAAAGTCACCATACCTTAGGAATATTTCCACATGAAATGGAAGAAGAAAGGTTGCTCCGTGAACCCTATGCTTGACCCTGTTCTTGTTTTTCAATGGAGTCTTAGAGAGAGAAATATTGGAGAGGGGAGTTGGTTTTTAGTTTGAGTCTTGTGA
The DNA here is from genome assembly GCF_019186545.1 of Solanum stenotomum. Classification (NCBI taxonomy): domain Eukaryota; kingdom Viridiplantae; phylum Streptophyta; class Magnoliopsida; order Solanales; family Solanaceae; genus Solanum; species Solanum stenotomum. The sequence goes on from NC_064283.1 coordinate 39,852,063, forward strand.
GTTATGAGGTGTGTAAGAGTTGGTTAATAGTTAAACAGTACTTATATATGTCTAAATAACTAATATAAACCATCCCCACTCTATAATAATTAATTTAGAAATTTCTTAATTTAACTCACCTTAGGCCGAATTTGAGGAAGCATGGCAGACCCCATCAAGGACCCTACCCACGGGGTGTGGATGGACCCATGGACCATAATGGTCAGTTGTGGGTTGGGTCTTTGGCTCCTCATTTTTTCCAAGGTCTAGCCTTCACTCACGAAACCCAACCCACGGGGCGTGAGTGGGTCCACGGACCGTACTGCATGTTCGTAGTTTGTTACTTGAGCTTTGGAAAATTGGGGAGGTCTAGACTCGACTCACGATCCCACCTACAGGGCGTGAGTCTACCCATGGCTTATGGGTGCCCATTTAGTGGGTGCTTGCTGTTTTGGTAGCTCTTTGGCTGCAAATCAAGGCCCCCCCCCTTGGTTTGTCTTTGGGGGGGGGGGTTCATGCGTTGATGTTTAAGTCCTAAAAAATTAGTACTAAGTAGGGGAGGTTATTTTACGACTCTAATCTTGACGTTCAATCCCATTTAGGCTACTAGTAAGATCTTAAGCTATAGATTAGTTCATTAGTTTTCTAGCGTGTCAATACTAAACTAAAATGTTCAAAAATGTATTTATAATCGCCAAAAATGTGCTGCGAAGAGTCACACGAAGAAGTAAGGCGGGCTCGCAGAACCACTCTGCGAGCTGCCCTTTGGACACTTTCATCGCCTTTCTGCCTTGGCTTTCAGCATCTTCACAGTCTGTAACTGTGGGCGATCTAACACTGCATCACGGAACCACTCGGCGATCCGCCGACTCCTCTTTTCTCTCGCAAACTTGGCTCTTTCCTTCAGGGCTTGGCACACGGGAACTTTAGGCGGTCCAGTAGCCATTTGGCGACTCTTCAAGTGGACTTGGCGATTACCAAGCTTGCATTTCTTCATTCTTTCAGCTCGCTTTGTTCCTTTTTTCAAATTAGTGTCCTTGCTTTTTTCTTCAATCTAAATACCTGGAAATCAAGGGTTTTACATCAATTATTAACACAAAATAAACATTTGAGGACACTAAATCTATATAAATAAAGCTCTAAATGAGTCCAAATCTCAGACTCATCAGGTATTGGGTTGACATGGGTTCAGCTAGAGAGAGTTAATCCTAAACCCAATCCCACACATTCAGCTCAAGAGAGTGAATGGATTAAGGTGTGGGCTGCTATAATTTTGCATGCTTGGTGATGTTCAAGAGAAATCACTTTATTCGAGGTAAATTGTTCGAGAGAAAATTACCTTACTTATAGCCTAGCCTACTCACTAATATCTAGTTGTTTACAAATAGTTTCAATTATCCATATGTCTATATTTGCCTATAATCGATCACATCCCAAGAACCCGTCTCATTATTGTTAATTTGTATTGTTTGTAGTCAAAACCAAAACACCCATTTGACATTCGTGTTACCCCTTAATTTGAATGATGTCATTATTCAATAATTTTTGTTCATATGAATTATTTGACCATGTTAATACTTCTAAATCGAATCTGAAACATGTACCGCTTGATGAGTCCACAAATTAGACTCATTTAGGGCTATATTTTGATAGAATTAGTGTCCTCAAATGCATAGTTTGTCTCAATATCTGATGAAAACCCTTAAGTTTCAGGTATTTCGAGTTTGAGGAAAAGCATGGACAGTACTTGGCAAGAAGGAACAAGGAGGCTGAAAATAACGAAAAAATGAAGGCCTGAAGATTGCCGAGCCTAGTTGGCGAGTCGCGGATCGGCCTAAAGATCGCCTTTTGTTCTAGTGTGTTGAGCCCTGAAGGGAAAGATCAAGTTGGCGATGAAATGGAGTTGTCGTCCTGTCACTGAGTAGTTCCGTGAAGCAGTACTATATCGCCCAATGACTCAAAGCACGAAGATGTTGAAGGCTAGAGAAAGAAGGCGATGAAATCAACAAAAAGGCGGATCACCGAGTGCATAGGCGATCCCGACTAACTGTGTTGAGTGATCTGCTGCAACAAAAATTTTCCAACACTATAAATACTTCTTTAAATTGTTAACTTAGTATCAAGTTATAGACAATTATTATTCAGACATAGAATATTTTCAGTTACAAGTTTTAGAGGGTTTTGGAGACTTCGTTCTAAGACCTTAAAGATTCAAAGGGATTTAACTCCAAAAAATTGGATGTGGGTCTCGAAGACTCTTCACTCTTGACGTGGTTTAAGACTTAATACTTCATACCTAGTTGATGGATATTGATATTGGTATAAATTTTTATCTCTTTTACATGTCTAGCTAAAACCCCAATTCTTGGGGTGTGATTTTGTGAATATGGATTAGATTATCTGTTGGGTCTTGCTTATTGATGGTTTATTTGTTGTTTAAATGTGATTTAGTTTAGTAGTTGTGTATGAACTTAATGGGATTGTAGTTGCAAATACAATTTCATCTTAGTGTTTTTGGCTTGCTTGAGAGAGAGGTCGTAAAATTAAGACTACTAAATTGATAGCCGATTGTATTGGGTTGACATGGGTTTAGCTCGAGAGAGTGAATCTTAGTCCTTTTCCCACACATTCAGCGAGAGAGAGTGAATGGGCTAGGGCGGAGACTATGCTTAATGCGGCAAGTCGGTGTTCGAGAGAAACTGAGTTGATTCGGGGTAAGTTGGTCAGGAGAGAATTTACCCCCACTATAGTCTTGCCTAGTCATGAATGTTCAACAATCTACCATCAAAAACATGTACCTGATAGTCTAGTTTATCCCGTATTCCTATCACATCCCAATAACCCCGTCTCCCTATCTCATTTCCTTCTATTTTTGATATTTTTTTAGTTGTTAATTAATACAAATCCCCATTGATAATTGATGCTTGCGTCACCCCTTAGATTTAGTATGTTTTTAATCGTTAATATCTATAGCTATGACTAATTAGAACTAGATTTTATTTTTCTATTAATTCTCAAAAGTACTCCCTGTGGAAACGATCCCAACCTTTGGTTGGGTTATATCATTACACGCGATCGTATGGCACTTGAACCAAAATAGTGTCAGTTGATTGCGTCTAAAACATCAAAATGGCGCCACTGCGGGGGAGTGGTGTTATTTGAGAATTCTTAGTTTAGTAAAATTCTTTTATTCTTGTCATTAGTAGTTTACTTACTTAATTTTTAGTTTTTTTGGTTTGTTTGTATGAATATTTCAGGAAGTATGAGTGTGAACGGCAGCAATGGTAGCCAAGTAGGCCATTAAGACGACATCGGAAACATTAACGATGTAAATGAGCCTCATGTGAATGACCCCCATCTCATGGGCGGTATTGGTGCCATTAGCTTGCCTCCGGCCGAAGGGAATTTTGTATTTCACATCACAAGTACCATATTGCAACTCTTGCAACTAAAGTGGCTTTTCAGTGGATTGGCTCATGAAGACCCTCATGAGCACATTTGAAATTTCGTAGATGTGTGCGGACCATTCTCTGTCAAAAATATATCCCATGAGTCAGTTCGCCTACGATTGATCCCATTCTCTTTGATGGGAGAACCATGCAAGTGGCTAGATAAATTGCCACGTGACTCAATCACTTCGTGGGAGGAGCTGTTCACCTCATTTAATGGGTGATTTTTCCCTCCCTCGAAGATGATGACTCTTTGGGACAGTATCCAAAGCTTTAAGCGTTTGGAGGGAGAGCCAATTCATAAGATTTGGCTGCGATTTCAAGAATTTGGTGCTCCAATGCCCAACTCATGGCTTGCCTGACAATGTATTACTATAATATTTATACAGGAGCCTAGACACGGTGAACAAGTGCATTGCTGACCAACTTTCTCCAGGAGGTTTAATGCAATAGCCTTACATATAGCAGCTCAGCTATTAGATGGCATGACCATAATAAATCGGGCTTGGTACACCCGTGAATATCAAGTTTCCCCTCTCACATTCAAATTGACCAAGGAGCAGATGGAGAAAGATCAAGAGAGGGACCAAAACATGGCCAAGATCATGACACAACTTGACAATTTACCCAAAAATGTCATGGGAGCTGGTGCTCGGGGTGTCAATGATATGGGGATTGGGTGTGCGAATCCGGAAGAATCAAAGTTTGATTCTTTGTATAATGAAGAGGTGAACTTCCTAGCCAACGAAGGTAGTGGTTATCGTTCAAACTACCCAAGGCAGGGTGGTAACCAAGGTTGGGAAAGAAATGAGTGTTAGAAATAGCGTGAATGGAGAAACTGTAATCCTAATTGGAAGGACGGGGAGAAGGATATGTATGTTCCTCCCCACAAGTGCCAAAAACCAAAGGATTCAGAGGGTGGTAGGTCTGAGGATATGCTCTCTCGTATCCTCAACAAAGTAGAGGGGTCAGACAAGATCTTGAAACAGATGAAAGAAGATGCGTCGACCCTGAAACAGATTGTCACCTCCCATTTAGTATCAATTAAGCAGCTGGAGACCCAAATGGTCAGATATCGTCTCACCTAAATCTGAGACCAAAATGGGGTTTGCATAGTGACACTATGGTCAACCTCAAGAATGAGGTTTAAAGGTAGACTTGTGTCGTGCCATGACGTTTACTAAGGCGTTGTTTGGGAGGCAACCCAAAACCCTTTTTTCTTTTATTTATGTTCTGCTAAAATAATGTTGTGTTGTTTGTACATGTTGAAGTGTGAAAGGTGTTCGAAAAGTGCAGGGTTGCGAGCAACAAGTCCAGTTGATGAATCACCGAGGAGGTCGGCGAGCCCGACCTAATCCGCCGTTTGACTCAAAACATATTCAAATCGGAGTCTGTAAAACTCGGCGAGCCCAAGAAATTATTGGCGAGTTGCCGACATGCGTAGATCGTCGTTTGGACACCACATTAACCGGAGGTCATGTAAAAATTGGCGAAGTAACTGACTACTCACCGAAATGCCGAGTGGTTAGGTGATCATGACTAATGTCGCTGACTTGGTGAGAACTGCACGGGTTTTCAGGCCACAAGTTTAAAATTCTAATTCATTCACTTTCCCTCACTTTTAATATTTCCAAACTCACACATGCACATTATTCTCTATATTTTGTGCTATGTCAAGGTGTTAGTTATCGAGTTGTGATTGGAACTTGGATGACATTGCCGCTTAGCATCTCGATATCAATTTAATCAACATAAAAGGTTGGTTTTCCAAACCCCAAGCTTGTTTTGCCATAATTATACTCAATTGCGGTATTTTGATCTTGTTGATTTGTGTTGGGCCATTCTGATAGGATTAGAGTGCTTAATTGGATGATTCCATTTGGTAACTCTCCATGTATTGCCTTGAATATGGAAATTCTGATTTCTATTGCGTTAAGATGAATTTTTTTGCGATGGGTAGTGCTTGTATGTTACGGGTCTTAGTCGAATTTGTGTTGTGTGCGCTTTAATTGTTTTTCGGGGGTTGTGGGGTTGAATTTGAGAAGGTGGATTGAAAATAGGCATGTTGGGCCGTTTGGCGAGCTAGGTCGAGCTCGCCAAACCAATCGGCGGTTCGCCAAATCACCCCTTATAGCCTTAAATTTCATGCTATATGTGTTGTTTGATTTTGTAACTTTCGGCGAGAAGCCTGAGGTCACCGAAAGTATTCTTGATCGCCCTTTGTCTCCCCCTCCCTCCCCCGGAACCTTTGTTGCACTGTAACCTTCGGCGGACAACCCCTTACTCGTCGAAACTGTTCGGCTACTCACCAAAAGGATTGGCAAGTCTGTAACTGATTGTCTTTGTTTGGATTGTCGAATATTTTTTTAACTTTACCTCAAAGCTTTGCAGACATGGCTAGACCTAAAGTTTTAGGGAGAATCGTGTCACCCCGACTGATACGAGCACGAGATTCCCAACTAGAGAGCTGAAGGTCGAATCATACCAAGAAGGAAAAGCGAGAACATCCTCCTAGAAACAAAGGAAAATGCAAGAAGTCTAGTGCTAACAGGAAGACTAATCCACGAGACTATTGTATCCCTTCGTGGGCTCGGGGACTCTACACAGCTTCCCATTCCTTTTTGGCGGCTGCAGACTTGGACAATCTTAGTAAGTTCGACACTGTCAGATCTTATGGTGTGACCTAGAGTATTGAGGTCCGAGGCCAAATTGATACCCCAGGCACTAATACGCAGACAGATGGAGCGACTGCTTAGACAGGATCCCCTCTTTACCCTCCTCTCTGTCTTTCTTTATTTTAAATTCTGTATATTATGTTATTTGCAATTGAGGAAAAATGTTTTTAATTGTGGATGGGTGTGGCCCACCTTTGTGTGTTATATTTTTGTTGGGTTGTGAATCATAATGTTGTGTTTTACACTGCTTTTCGTGGATGTTTGAGCTTGTGGCTCCTTCATTTTAAATTGAAACTGATCCTTCCAAATAAAATTTGCCAGCTCGTGTATGCATTTGAATGTGGTTGTTATTTAGCAAATTTGAGTCTCGGTTTTGATCAATATTGATGAATCAAATAGTGCTCATAATCAAAAGAACATGAATGTGCGGCTAAAATGAGACCAAATGAAGTTGCATAGACAATATGTGAACTCTTTGAATCTCGTTGTGACTAGACAAGTATCAAATGGATTCTCTTGTGATGAATGTTGCACACTAGCGAAAATGTGGAGTCTTGTTTGACTTTAGTGTCGATTCCTTGTGTGATGAGCTTACTGTGAACCATGCATGACAACACCTAGAATATGCCCCATTGATCCGGTCAACTAAGTGATGCTATCTCTTGATATGATCTTAGGCAACTTCGTAGAGTGTGAGTCAATTTGTCATATACCTCTTTTGTGGCATACTTTGTGAGTGTGTGACCCTCTTTTAAACAACCCTTGAGCCTTACCATTTTTTGGGAAAAACTTGATGGAGAACGTGGCCTTTATTAAATCCACTACCCATAATCCTCGTGATTTGTGGTTGATTGAATAGCCAACTTAGGCCAAAATCCTAAGTTGGGGGTATGGTGAAAAGAAAAGGAAAGTCAAAAAGTGCAAGAAAATTCCCTTTTAACCCATGGTGTTGTGAAAAAATAGAACCCCTCCATAAAAAACAAAAGAAGAAAAGATGAGAAAAGAAAAAGAAAAAGTTGTGAAATAAAGTTATGAGAAATGTCAAAAGAAATGGTGTTTCACGAGGATGAAATTCACTGAGCCTAAATGACCATACCTTTTCACTCAATCCCATTACAAGCCTTGAAGAGATATTTTTTATTTTGAATGAGCTCAAACAGTTGTTGATTGGAAAATACGGGCAAACCTATGGGTGAAAACATGCATTATGTTCTTCTTTTTTAGAGAGTGAGCATTGCATTTGATTCCAGAACTTTAAATGATTAAATCTTTGTGTGTGAATATGAAATCAAATTTAGTGTGAGGGCATTCAAATACTTTTGTTGAGTGTGAACTTGCATTTGAACCAAGTATTGCGAGCATGAGAATCTTTGGTAATGGTGTGTCACAGCATGAATCTTTGGGTATACAATTGATCCTTGCTTGAGTAAATTGAGTCTTGTTGTGTACATTCATGATCGAGTCTTGTATAACACTGTTTGAGACATCCTTTTTGAACTGCTGAACTTGAATTTTACTTGAGGACAAGCAAAAGTTTAAGTTGGGGGTGTTGATGAGTCCAGAAATTGGACTCATTTAGGGCTATATTTTGATAAAATTAGTGTCCTTAAATGCATATTTTGTCTCAATATCTAATGAAAACCCTTAAGTTTCAGGTATATGGAGTTTAAGGCAAAGGATGAACACTACTTGGCAAGAAGGAACAAGGTGGCTGAAAAGAATGAAAAAATGAAGTTTGGAAGAGCACCGAGCCCAGTTGGCGAGTCGCCGATCAGCCTAGAGATCGCCTTTTATTCCAGTGTGCTGAGCCCTGAAGGGAAAGATAAAGTTAGCGATGAAATGGAGCAGTTGGCGTGTCGCCGAGTAGTTCTGCTAAGCAGTAGTACATCACACAATGACTCAAAGTGCGAAGATGTTGAAGGCTAAAGCAAGAAGGCGATGAAATAGACCAAAAGGCAGATAGCCGAGTACATCGGCGATCCCGACTAACTACGCTGAGTGATCCAATGCAACACAAATTTTCAAACACAATAAATACTTGTTTAAATTGTTAACTTAGTATCAAGTCATAGAAAATTATTATTCAGACTTAGAATATTTTCAGTTTCAAGTCTTAGTGGGTTTTGGATACTTTGTTCTAAGACCATGAATATTCAAAGGGATCCAACCCCAAGAAATTGGACGTGGGTCTCGAAGATTCTTCAGTTTTGACATGTTTTAATAAATAATTCTTCATACCCAGTTGATGGAAACTAATATTGTTATAAACTTTTATCTCTTTTACATGTCTAGCTAAAACCCCAATTCTTGGGGTGTGATTTTGTGAATATGGGTTAGATTATCTGTTTGGTCTTTCTTGTTGTTGGTTTATTTGTTGTTTAAATGTGATTTCATTTAGTAGTTGTGTATGAGCTTAATGGGATTGTATTTGCAAATACGATTTCATCTTAGTGTTTTTGGCCTGCTCAAGAGAGAGGTCGTAAAACTAAGACTACTAAATTGATAGCTGGTATGGGTTTAGCTCGAGAGAGTGAATCGTAGTCCTTTTCCCACACATTCAGCTCGCAAGAGTGAATGGGTTAAGGCGGAGGTTGTGCTTAATGCGGCAACTCGATGTTTGAGAGTAACTGAGTTGATTCATGGTAAGTTGCTCCAGAGAGAATTTTCCCCCACTATAGTCTAGCCTAGTCACAAATGTTCAACAATCTACCATCAAAAGCATATACCTGATAGTCTAGTTTATCCTGTATTCCTATCACATCCCAAGAATCCCATCTCCCTATCTCGTTTCCTTATATCTTTGCTATTTTTTTAGTTGTTAATTAATACAAACTCCCATTGATAGTTGATGCTTGCGTCACCCCTTAGATTTAGTACGTTTTTAATCGTTACTATCTATAGCTATGACTAATTAGAACTAAATTTTATTTTTCTATTAATTCTCAAAACCACTCCTTGTGGGAACGATCCCAACCCTTGGTTGGGTTATATCACTACACACAATCGTATGGCACTTGAACCAAAATAACTGTCAGTTGATTACGTGTGAAACATCACCGCTCCGTATAGGATTCGACCCCAACTCATTTAGTTGGGTTGCATACTGATTTAGGATCGTTGATACTTAGAATTGGATGAAGTGTCTTTGAAACGTTATTAATTAACAACCTCACCACACAAGGTATTGTTACAATTATCAAACAAGACTCCACAATATCTTGCTACAATCCAATGTTCATCAGAAAAGACTTAATCAACAATCGGCTAGTCATAACGAGATGCTAAAAGTTCACATATTTCCTATGTAACTTAGTTTGCCTTATCGTAGACGCACATTCATTTCGTTAAATTAAGAGCACTCTTCAAGTCATCGATATTGACTAAAATCGACACTCAAATTTGCACAAGAATAGCCACAATCACACATAAAAGAGGTGGCAAATTTTTTTAAAACTTCGTTCAAAACCATTTCAAACTAAAACAAAGGGCCACAATTTATCACCAACCACAATTCATCAACCATGATGTATATATAGCCCAATAAGACCCAATATTCACAAAACACAATCAAAATCAAGTCAATATTCACAAAATACTCCACATGAGGTAGGTATGGAAATACCTCAGTCACTAACAAAATACACAATTATCCTCAAATGAAACTTTAAATAAATAATAACAGTCTAGAAAGTAACAAAGAAGGAGGTAAAAAAATCATCCTGCAAGGCTAGGTCTAGGGTGAAGTTTGCATATCCACAACTCCCTCTGTCGGGGAATCAATGTTTGGTGTCTCAGCATCCTTGGCTCCACTGAAGCCCACCATAGACGTATCCCAAAGTGAGGCTTGCCTAGCAGTCTTAAACATGGCACCCTCGAAGTCAACTAGACCATCGTAGATCGTCTCCACATAAATACAAAGTTTCTCCTCATCAGTCTCAACCTCTGACTCAGCAACAACATCATCAACTCTAGTCTTATCTCCGGTAGTAATCGAAGGCACATCAGAACAAGATGGAATATCTACACTGAGCATGTCAGGGATCTCCTCCGTCCCAAACATCATTGAAATATCTGTGGACTTCAGCTCGTCCACATCCTTCCTCAACTTAGTAATATCGACCTTTAAGGCCGTCACCTCCTCTGTAACACCTCGAGTCGGCTCACAAGATGTGAGTACAACAGTAAGGGCATCTACTGAAAACTTGTGATCCTTAATCTCAGCCCTAAGTTGGGCTAAGGAAGCATCTATTTCCCTATTTATCATCCCACACATAGAAACCTCAACCCGGGAGTCACGCATATCTGCTGAGTGAGCCAAATGGTCTATCTTATAAAACATGGCCTGGGTTATATGGTGAAGAAGCAGCAGCAACAACAGAAAATCTAAGGGGTGCAACAGATGATCCAGGAGTCCCAGAAATAGTAGGTAAAGAAATACCTGAAGGCTAACTATATTGAGGAGGCATGATTGCCTTTTTCAATAATGTCTCAACATCAACCTTTAAGGATGTGTCCACTGGTGCTGCCCTCCTCTGATCAGCTTCATCCCGTAAATACTCAGCCTCAATAAGCTGGATTTCAGTAGAAGATGTGGGTGTCACCTCCATAATTTTCTTCTCATCTACAGGTACACAGTCCCGTCTGCACATCTTTGTGACTAGCACCGGGAATGGGAGCGAGGTATGTCTTGTCTTGGCCCTCATGATCATCTCATGCTCTATTAAAAACCCCAAATTCAGTGTTTGGTGAGAAATTATCGACCCTAGACATGTTGCGTCTAGATGTCTGAGGATAGACTCATTCTGGGATGGCATGATGGTGTTGCCGATGAACCTGAACCAGTATTTGGCAGCAACATTCAGATCCTTCTTTTCTATCAATGCACCTACCTCTATCTACCTCGGGGTGGCATCGAAGATAAGGGGTGCCAGCCAACCCTTTAGATCCTCAAAGGTCTTTTTTTGGACCAAGTCGATGTACTGATGCATAATGTCCGTTGAGCAACCCAATACCGCATTGATGTCTGAACAATGACATTTAACCTTCTTGCCGTAAACTTTCACAAAATATACCGGCTTGAAGGTACTGGCCTTCTTCTTCTCTTTCAGCACCAAGTCTCTGTAAGCTGAATAGAACTCCCAGACCCAAGTAGGAATGCGGGGACCCAGGGTTTTGTGAAAATCTTAAACTTATGGAACTTGAGTGTCACGCCCCGAGACTACCCCCGAGACGCGAACACGGGACCTAAAACTAAGCTTGATGCAATGACCAAGAACTAATCATGAAGATAACATGCTGAACTAAATACTCAAGCAAATGTTGATACTATGGTCAATGCAATCGGAGTATTACTGTGTGAGCTATTATTAACTAACATAAACCACATGAGCTAAACGTGGAGTCTAATATATACGCCTCATCGAGAAGATATACCTTTCCAAAGGTATATAGGTGTAACGACCCAGGGGTATACCCTAGAAGTAATATGGCATACTTGACCCTGAAGGGGTCTCATACAAGCCTTTAGTATATCATGAACATATGATATTAGAAAAGTATGGAAAATTTAAAAAATTTATCCATACAATTGAAGTCTTTAATAAAAGCAAGCGGAAGTCTTTACTACACTTTTGTCTCAAGCCATCTATACTCAACTTAGAATTAAAACTTTTGGGACACAGCCTATACAATAGTCTCATAACATGAAAATAAAAGATATAAAGGAAATATTGGCTTTGTCCTCGAAGCAATTAGGACTCACCCAAATCTTCAACTCTTTTGCTCCTTAGAAACCTAGCCTCAACATAGGAACTCAAATCTCTGAACCCTACATTTGATGAGAATGTAGGCAAAGTATGTGTTAGTACAAAATGTAGTAAATATGTTAGCTAGCAAAACATCGTAAGAGCATAACATAAGGGTTAGTCAATATAATACATAATCCATAATCATAATCAAATACTTCATGAAGCATAAACTATGAGCATAAGAGGCAATATCATAAGCATAAGTAAAGTCTCCAATTATAAGCATCATATAAGCATTTTTCAAACCTTAGTCATTCATACCAGAATAGGACTACTCTCAAGTAACCTAAAAGCATACTTGTGCAATGCATGAATGACATCCCATAATACCATCTAAGCTAAGTATCCCTTTCTGTCATCTTAAACATAGTCTATATACCTAGTCAAATCATAGGCTTTCCTATCATAAGAGCACTATAATCCTAAGTAACCTCAAAGCATACTTGTGCAATGCATGAAAGGAATCCCGTAATACCATTAACACACTAAGCATAACCTTTAAGTCACCATAATCATACCTACCCTCCTTTGGTCTCATTATTAGCTAACATCCTATAGACAAGGGAATTATGACCTTTATTCCATCATATCTTGGAAGGCAACAATAGCAACACTCAAGCTAAACTTATACCATATAAGAGAATATTTCATAAGTAGCTTCAAGTCATACTTGTGCAATGCATGAATAGCATCCCATAATACCATTCATACTAAGTACCACCGTAGGCTATCATACTCAAGTGATTACTATTTATCATTCTAGATTACCAAAGAATAGCACCCTATTAGGCTAGACCAATCTAGTCACCTTGATAACATAATTGTATGCTCAACTAACTACCTTGGAAGTCATACTATCATGCAAGTCCAAGCTATCCTACGAAGGGTACAAGTGTTCCATCCCAGATACCATGAAGTAGTCTTAAACCAGCTAAGTCATGCTACCCTTACAAGCACACTATAATTCTAATGCAAGCTACCCTTACAAGCACACTATAATGCTAATGCAAGATACCCTTACAAGCACACTAGAATGCTAATGCAAGCTACCCTTAAGAGAGTATGATTTCTCAATCCTAAGATACCCTTAGTAGAGTATGTGTCCTTAATCCTAAGCTACCCTTAGGAGAGTATGTGTCCTCAATCCTAAGCTATCCGTAGGAGAGTATGTGTCCTCAATCCTAATCCACCCTTAGGAGAGTATGTGTCCTCAATCCTAATATACCATGAAATGGTCTTGGCCTAACCAAGTCATGCTATCAGGAGGGCATCCTAAAATTCTAGTTCAAGCTACCCTTAGGAGAGTATGGTTCCTCAATCCTAGGCTACCATGACTACTACTAATTCAAGCTACCCTTGAAATGCATCTTACAATGTTAAGTCAAGCTACCCTTAGGAGAGTATGGATCCTCAACCCTAAGCTACTAATCTTCTTCTTGTCTTACCAAGTCAAGCTATACATGAAGGGATCATATGTAACAACTTCAATCTAACCTAGTCTAACATGCTCTGATTCATTTTAGGTTACTAAGTCTTTCAACCTAGAATCATTTTATGTGAGAGAACCTTTCAACAATACACAATAAGATCACATTATATTAGCTTTACACTCAAAGCCCTAGAATTAATGACTACAAGCCTTACTCTCAAGCTCTACTCCTTACAATCATCATTCATACCTAGACTTCAAGGAATTATAACCACATTCTTCTTTAGTAGGTGATTCTAGTCACAATTCATCCTAAAGGTTCAACTTCAACTTTACTAGTCATGAACCATCATATGCACTATAATATAATTCAATTCATGTTTATATGTTCCTATTCTTGAACAATTACTACTAATAACATCAATTCTAAAAGGACAACTCTATGCCTTCACTTTTACCTTTCATGGCATAAACCCACATAATATCATATTCATCAATTAGACTAGGGTTAACCATTGAAAACACATAAATTCATCATAATATCATGAATCAATACTAAAACAATCATAAACAAGTACTATCCACTCAATTGGAATCATACTCAAATACTACCCACAATGTAGGAAGAAACCCTTGCTAGAATTGGGTTTTGTCTTCACAATTGGGGGAAATCTAGGGGGCTCTATGGGAGGAAGTAACCATATATGAATAAGATAGAATACCTTGATTCAAATCCCTCACACAAGATTCTAATAATAGAGGAATTGGACCTAGCTTCCTTCATTTCTTCTTCTTCTTCTTCACTTGTAGGGATAGAATTTGTTGAGGGACTTTGGTTTCTTTGGTGAATCTAAAACAATGATTTGGAAGTCATCTAATTAAGATTCTATTAGGTATATATAGGTGGCCTAAAAACTGAGTAACTGATCCCACTTGATCCCTAACTAATAATGACTTAACCCCTATATCCCCAACTTAAAACAATTCGACTTCAAAACTGCCCCACAACCGAGACCCTGACCTACGTACCGTGGGTGGTGGTCTGCAATTCCTAAAAGAGGGCCTTGACCCAAGACCCCTTCCCACGGGGCGTCAGTCCACCTACGGGGCATGAGTCCCATGTGTAGGTGGCCAATTTTTGGGCAGATTTTAGGGACTGTTTTCGGGTCCTCCTCAAGGACCCCTTTGGTTTGTCCTTCGGCAGTCGTACCTTGACTTTTAACCCCTCATTCTAAGTTCGGGAAGTCATATTAAAAGTACTTCCCTCATATCAAACTCTAAAACTCTCACGTAAGGCTCTAGCTTCAACTACTAGTTTTCCAAGTGTTACAATAAGCATGACTATGGCGTGATCACTAAAACTAATGCACAACAGAGGGGACTTCTAAACCTGCATTGGTAGGTAGTTCTGGTACTGTGAGGGTACGCTGAACCCCAATCCAACTCGGTGCTAAGTCTACTCCCAACTGAATATGTGTATAGCTCAAAATGCAATTGAAATACTGAGTAGCTGAAAATACTGACATTCTATTTAAAAATGAAATCCCGCATACCTGGTGACGAGAATTATAGAGAAATCCTTTGGATTTCGGGGATGAACTTGAAGAAGACATGTGCTTGTTCTTGGAAAAGCTTTCACCTCTTTACTCTTCTATTCATTCCAATTTAGAAGATTTTAGGAGAATGAGAGTTCTGGGTAGTTTCTGACTACATTATTAGGCTTAGACTGAGTAAAATAACGTAGTTTAAGCATTTAAAAATGTAGGTTAAGTACCAAACACCTAGGGGAAAATATCAATGTTACCTTGACATAAAAGTTGATGAAGTCACTTCAAGATAGGCTATGTGGGCCGTGTAGAGCATCACGACCCGTCATGTGGGTTGTGAAGATGCTCTGCCCGACAGGGCTTTAGTATTTCAGTTATAACTTTTTACTCTAAGCTTTGAATTAGGCAAAATTTTTGGCGTTTGAAAGAGGATTTAAAGATCTTTAACTTGATAGGTCATGGGACACCTAATTTATTTTGTGCCAAAATATAGGGTCGTTTGAACCTGGCACTAAGCTCCAAGTTTGATAAGTCTCCTTCACAAACAACTTTACGGTACGTGTGAATTTTCACAGACCGTGTAGGCACCGTGGTCCTTCACAGTTTCCTTGGAGGTACAACCTCAATTAAAACTGATGAGGTGACCTTCAAGAGGGCTTGACCGGTCGTCTAAGATGCCATCTAGGTGACCCCTTCCAGGGGGTCCTGGATGGTAACTCACGGCATCCTTAATAGACCGTCTAGGATTCCGTGAAGGGTCCATGGTCTAATTTGTATTCGTGGACTTGCCCAAATTTCCTCTTTTAGCCTTCTCTCGAAGTCGGAGGTGTTACATTAAGAAGTAAGTCTTATATCATAAAAGAGTTTGACACAAAAGCAGAAATGTAATCATATTATTGACAAGAAAATCTACTATATCAAGAGTGGTTGGGACGTAAACCATACACCACATACAATGCTGGAAAACTAAAGAAATAAAAGAATGTAAAAATAGGTGACAAGGTCCTCGAAACATGAGGACTTGCCAAGTCTTCAATCTACAAAAAAATCCACTAGCCACGAGTGGGAGGAGGAAGATCGTTGTACCCTAATTTTTTTTAAAATTTGTACACAAGTTTGCATTAGTACATGGAATGTACTAAGTATGAGGAATATTCATAAAAATGTGCAAAACATGATCATAAGAGGACATAGGGAAAACATGATATGCATGACTAAGCTACAACCTTTTAAAGAAGAATCATAAATTATGAACATGGACAATACATCTTAAAAATCATAATGAGAGCTTCATAACACCTTTGGGATTAACTTAGTTCATTTTTTCAGCTATTAGCTTTAACATACAATAGACTATGCAAGCTATAACATGAAATCTGATGTTATTGACACCAAATTTTGGCATGATATTTTTAAAGTCAATAATTTTTAATATTTTATTCATTGAATAGTTCAAAATACATGTTTTGAAATTTCGATGCAATTTATTGATTCTTATCGTCATTTCTTAAAATATTAAGCTTTTTGTCAGTTAATAATGTTTACATCATTTTTTTGATAGTCGGTTGAATATGTTCAAATATTTATTTAATTTGATTATATAATATATATTTTTAAATTGCATTGTTTATATGCCATTCATTTTATCCGTTACATTTTTTAATATTCCTTTTATTGGTATTAATTTTGGTACTTTTAGCATAGTCTATAAATACATTTAAATACGGATGAAAATCACATACACATATATTTTATTAATCAATGGTTTTAGCCCATGATTTTAAGACAATGGTATAGTACAAAGGTGCTTTTTAATTTTTTTAATTTAAGTCTTTGCTTATTGACAAATTGTAACACCTCAGATTTGAGAAAGGCTTGAAAGGGGGAAAATGGGAAACTTACAAGCCAAAACTTAACCGTGGAACCCTGCACGGATCTCCAGACAGGTCGTGAAGGGGAACACGGTCTGTGAGATGGCTCGTGGTAAGTCCTTGTACAGGCATCCCTCCACAGAGGCCTAGACGGACCGTTGAGAGGTTGACGGTCCATCAAGAAGATCGTCAAGGGGTCATCAGTATGGGGCCTTCTTCCCTAGCCACAAGTCAAGGACGACGGATGGCTAGACGGTCCGTGGTGCCTATGATGGTCGGTGAAGGCCACCATCAAGTGTGTTTGGTAGTTTTTAAGTCAGGGGCTATTGGGTCTTTTTCTAATTATTTTAATTCAATATCATGTCATTTTATCCTTTACCCAAATCCCTATATAAAGTTTTTTACCCCCAAAATCACCCAATTCAATTCATTCTCTCAATTTCCCAAAAGAAAACAAGTTCATCCTCCCCAAATATTTCTCTCTCTAGATCCTTCAAGAAGAAAACTGGGTTTTAAGTCAAGTCCCAAATTTCACCATTGAAGTAAAGATTTTGGCACTAAGGTGTGATAGCCTTCATCTATGGAGTTGTTTCTTCTATAGAGTTCCTAAATTCGCCAATTTAAATAGTTAGAAATCTCAAATTGAAGTTAAGGTTTACTTCTATGACATGGGTTCCTTTCAATGTTGATTTAATTGATTATTTTATGAACTATTATGCATGAATTGAGATACTTAAATGATTTATAGATTAATCCCCTTGAACCCATGCATACTCCGTGTTTTCTAAGCTATGATGATATAATGTGGGGTTTGAACTATCAAATATGAGTTTATAAGGATATGCATGTTCTTCATGAAATTGATGAAAATTGATTTTATTTCTTTAAGAGTAAATCATAAATGTTATTGAGAAAAAACATGTTTTGAATTGCTTTGAGAGTAAAGCATAAATATTGAGATTATTGTTGTGGTGTGAAATGATTTCTCATATTCACATGAAAGTATGATTGTGAAAGGGTTTCCTCACATAAGGATTCTTGGTGTTGAAAGGTTTGCTCTACTTATCTTTGAATCAATATTTAGGAGATATTCTACTGAAACCTAGCTTGGATTGGCTATTTGATGTGCCTTCCATGAAAGGTAAGTCAACTAAAGATTTATGACTTTTCCGTGGTATTCATGCTTAGCACCAAGAGGATATTGATATGGAAGCTCTACCTTAGCATGAGGCCTGATTTCTAGTAGCAATCTCCTTATCCTATACCTATGTGCCACCATAAGAAGATTGTCTTAGATACATTATGATTGTCTCAGATAGACAGTAACTAGTGGATCCACGTTAGCTAGAATTTAATGTTCTTGCCTTGGCAAGTAAGGACATCCCTTTTCAGTGTGGAGCACACACTAGATTCCATGTTCTAGCATACATTGTCTTAAATTTCGGTCAAGTCTATTTCCAACAATAATAATGAACAAAGGTTACTTCAAGAAGTATCTCACAAGTGTTCAAAGATGATTTTTACTTAATTGACCATGATTACAATTATGTTTTCTAACTTCATATCTTATGGTTTTAACTTGATCTTTGCATTACACGAGAGGTCCCTTTGAGCGTGATTTTATAACTCTATGCATTTATATCACAATTGGTACATTTTTGTACTAACACATAATGTCGCACCCTATTTCGAGCCGGTTGAAACAGTTCACAACATAATATGGTTGACACTCTAATTTTTTGAAAAAAAAATTGTTTTATGTTTGTTTTAGAGTCGCCACCTAAATTTTAAGGAAAATATTAGGAAAACCATTTTTAAACATGTAATGTAAACTCTGTTTTGATTTGAGAAACCAGTGATATTTTGAGTAAGGGTTTTGGTTACTCAAGGGAAAGGTACTAAGCATCCCTCAGAGCCTATTTGAAGATAGTCCTTAAACTCAATTTAGGAAAAAGAATTAGGAACATTTGTTCATTTATTTGCTTTAAAATCAATGATAACTAAATCTCGTTAGTTTAAGAAAAAGGGTAAGATACAAGGTACGACACATATACATTCATAAAATAAATGTGCTTAAAGGTATGTCAATTTCATATATAAAATGAAAGATGTATCTTATATTAACACGTATCCTAGATAAATATATAGATGTTGATTTTAAATGATATGAAAAATTGTCATTTTATTTGTATGTAAAAGAAAATAAAATGAGATAATAATTGGGTGTATATATATAATAGTATGTGTAATATATGTTTTTGAATAAAAATAGATAAAATGGAGTTTCTAGAAATAAACAGATAAAATAAATATAAATGGTACTAAGTGCTAAAATATTATATAAAGTTTGTGATCTTAAATATGTTTATTATAAAGTGTAGTATAAACATGTATGTTGTTTTTTTTTAAAAAAAATATCAATGTTTATTATTTTGTTTACATGTAGGAATAATTTGGCGATAGATTAGATGTAGTAAAATAATATGTATATTGAAGTGTAGGAATTTATAAATTATAAAAATAAATAAGTAACACTTATAAAAGTGATAGTAGATAAAAGTAATAGGTTATGTAGAGAAAAATATAGAATCTATACCTTTATGTGTATGACATATATATGTATTTGCCTTGTATTTTCAACCTGTTGGCATATTTAAAATCTTGAAATAGCATGTTAAGAGAGTATAGTTTTTTTATTTTAAGAAATATTTCATTTTAAAAAAACAAGAATAGCCAATATATTTTATAAAGGGGATGTAAGGAGTATAAAAATAGGCCTAACTA
The DNA here is from genome assembly GCF_019186545.1 of Solanum stenotomum. Taxonomy (NCBI): domain Eukaryota; kingdom Viridiplantae; phylum Streptophyta; class Magnoliopsida; order Solanales; family Solanaceae; genus Solanum; species Solanum stenotomum. The sequence continues at coordinate 39,871,604 of NC_064283.1, forward strand.
TTGGGATTTCTTCTATAGTTATACATTTATTTTTGTTAAATATATAAGCCTACTTTCCTACTTATTTTATTTAAAAATATGTATGTCTAAAGGTAAATATCCTAGCCATAAGTAATTTCTAAAGGGTGATTATTCTAACCTTTAAACTAGTCACAAATTCATTTGGAGATCTAAGCGATGAATTAGGCCTAAATAAATATTAGGTAGCCCCTTTGAAACTTCATTTGAAACCTTTTAAACTATCAGCCCCTCTTTTCAACTTAAAAGGCCTAAAGAATGTTATAAGTAAAATGATAACCCATTTTCAAAAGAAAGATATTTTTTATCATTTTTGTTCTGAAAGTGTTGCCTAAGGGCTTATAATATAACTCCAATCTTCTTAACAAATAAGATAAGGTCACATAAATAATCTTCAAAATTAAAAGACAAACAATTTAATTTATCAAAAACATAAGAGTTATGTAGAGATAAGTAAAGGTTAGCCAACATATCAAACCAATATAATTAAGATTATGAAAAAAAGGCTAAGAATTATTGGACTCCTAATTTACGAGACTCCAAGCATCGCGATGATCCTAATTGTTGTTGGCCTAATATTTTAGGCCAATAACGAGTTCCAAAGTAGAAACTCCAGCCCTCCGATTGTACATGAAACACAAGAATAGAAAAAGAAGAGATTAGGAATAACTGTAATCATGTCACTGAGGCAATTATAAATATAAATTATAAAAGATTAAAAAACAACCGCAAGTAAAAATTAAAAAATAAATAAACATTGAGACAAATGGTTCATGTGATACCATTAACTACACATAAATAGAACAATCAACCTCCGCTATCCTTTTTATGGAGGTTGGATTACATCTTCTTTAATCCTTTAGTCAAATATAAATTAACTTTGTGACTAGAAATATGCTAAGGAAGCAACTGTAAAAAAAACAAAGACCACAACTCACACTTTTTGAAAAAAACTAACGATAAACACTTAGTATATTCTATTAGGGAGATTACAGATTCGTAACACACTTATTAGAACATGGTATCCTCTATTCAATAAAAAGTGGATCGCAAGCCCCCTTTTTAACAAAAATAATGATAATCAAACTTTGACAACACAATTATTTCAACCCAACTAAAGAAGTATAAAATAATTTACCAAAATAGAAAGACAAAGAAGCTCTTATCGTATTAGTCATAGCAACATGTATTGGAAAGGAACACACTCAAAAGAACACATTTAGACTTTGTATCAAACTAAAGAAATCATAGTTTGTAAAAGGCTAGAACATCAAGTCTATTAGCAACTTAGTGAACATGTCTATTATTAATATAATAGATGTCAACAAGAATGAGTTTTGCATTTTTATACACACAAAAGCTGGAGGTTATACAATTTCAACACATAAGAAATTTAAGCAAAGATGCCACTTCTAAGCCGATAAATGAGTGAATTCGAATTGAAGGAGAAATGAGCATGCTTAAAATCATACAAGAGAGAGATCAATTTAATGTAACTCAATCAACAAGGAAAAAAAGAAAATGAGACTAAACTTCATACTTAATGTAGCACAGTAAGACGAAATGGTAGCCAGACCTCAACTTATTTATTTACTTTGAAAGGTAAGAGATAGCAATTGAGTAATTTTTATTTTTGATAAACGATAGTAACAGTACTACGAATATAAACAAGATTATTGATTAAAAGTGAAGGGGGCAGCTATAAAAATTGATCACAAATTCAGCAAGAATAAAAGCCAATATTTCATCCAACTTACTGCTAGATTGAAACATAATTTGAGCGGGATGCACATCACTAAATTAAACATCACATGAAATTTGATTCAACTACAATTATAAATGACTTTTATGAAATCTAGGAAAAGAAACTTAAGTGAGAAAGAAACACAAGAATGCTCATCAAAATGTAACTTTGTTTTGGACATGAATCTTAGGTTATACAAAGCAGCAAAAAGTAAACTCAACTCTGTAAAAATTACAGCAAATGATTAGTTTTTTATATAGTTCAAATCGATGGGAATATAAATAGGAAATACACGTTCGATTAACATAACTTTTCAATAAAACGTTTAAGCAAAGTAAAAATATACATCAACTAATCTCAAGACATAAGCTCATATTAAGGATGAAGCAATCATATGAATGGGAATTCATCCTTAGAAGCGAGATTAGACAATAAACGAATGTTAACTCATAAAGCAAACAAAAATTCTAACATGCTAACACAATAATATTTTAACACATTTTGAGCTATAAAGGACGACTAACGTATGAAAAATGAGGTTCACCAGAAAACGCTTATAAATAAAAACCTACAACAATCAGAGCAATTTTTTTCTAGAAGTTAAATAATTGAGAATCGAAAAAGGAAGAAGATTACTTTGTGTTGAGCAGCAAACTAGAGTTTTGACGTCAAGAGATTTCGACTCTGTACTTCATCAAAACTCGAATTCAAAACAGAAAACAAAAGGACAAGAAGAGAAGAACTTTCAAACTCTAACAAAACACTTGAAGTGGTTGTGATTTTCTTGCTCGTTGATGGATGATTTTAGTCGATTCTCGGATATTCTTACTTGTTTTTCTCCCTGTTTATTTGGATGATCGTTCCATGAGGACCAAAGTCCTCTTTTATAGCCGAAATTCTGCTCTAAGAATTTAAAATTTGAATTCTTGGAAACGCAAATCTCAGAGGTGACAGGAAAGAAATGGTTGGGACAAAAAATATCTCAAGAATCGACCATTCCAGGTTGATTTGAGAGGATTGAGTGACTGATGAGGCATTTTTCATGCGGCACAGAGCCGTTCTTCCGATAGGGGAATGGGGGATCACTTGGAGCGGCCATGGGAGAAGAGCCTAGGGCGTCGACGTTCTTAGCGTGGTCTGGAAAGGTGAAGAGATGCATTGATTTTTATTTTAGGGAAGAGAAGGCTACGAGGTGCACTTCTGGGAAAAAAGAGTATAGGGTGGTTGTAGGGGAAGAAGAACCTGATGTCTTGGGAAACGATCGGACAGTTAATAAAATAAAGGATTTTTAAAAAATGATTATTGATAATAATTATATATATATATATATATATATATATATATATTGATAATAATTATACATTAAAAAGATGAATTAATTAAAGTCGTTGGATTAAATCGGATGGTCAAGATTTAAGCTGAAAAAGCACAATCCATGTGCTTCCTACTTGGCGCACACGAATTGGCTGAATTAAAAAGACTTGGCAATTTTCTTTACTCAAATTAGGTTCATTTAAATTATAACATTTTGTTTATTAAATAGCCATAATTTATTAAATTAAAAATAATAATTTTGCAAGACTAGTTTCTTTGATAAAATTAGTCATTCTAAAAATAAAATTAATATAATTTAGTAACTCATTAATTAATTAAGCCTTCCTAGTTTTAAAAAAACGTCAAAAAATGTTTATTATAAATAGAAATTATATATAATTACAAAAAACAAGTGAACCCTTAAGAATAATATTTATTTGACGTGAAATTAAAAAAATGAGAAAGTAGTAATATATTTAATTTTTTTTATTAAAAATAGTATTTATGAAATGAATTTGTCAAATAAAATAAAATAATTAAAAATCTTTTTGTATTCCTACGAAAATTTCATAACATATACATATTTTATTATTATTATTATTATTATTATTATTATTATTATTATTATATTATTATTAAAACTTAAGTTAAATAAATGTGGAGAGCCAAAATTAGGTGTCAACAACTTTCCCCTTTCTTTGTCCATGGAGGAGAGTATTGAAAATGTGGGCAAAGAAATATTGACACAACAATTTTAAGCGACCCACCAAAATACACCTTGAGCAAAAACTTGGCGAGAAATGCTTATGGAGTTATGGCCGAACTCTGGCTTCTGAGCTACCTTCATATCTCAGGTTTCATGATAAATTAGGCCATATGTAGTTCAAGAGTGTAGGAGCATAGCAAATTTTGAGTTTGACCAGTATCAAATTATGGTAATACTGAAATCTTTTGATGGTGAGATATGAACAGATTACCACGAATCGAGGGACGGGATACATTCCTTAAGAAGCTTGAATGAGAAATGCTCCGTAGTAATTTCTACTGAAGACTCATAGTAGATAGATGAATTTTTAAAAGAATGCCCCAATGTCGAGTAATATTGTACTGAGATATGATAGAATTATAAGTAAGATTTAAATCTGAACTTTTGAAGATCGAGTCGAGTTGAGTTTTGAAAGTGAATCACTAACGTAGCTAGTGATGCTTGACATTGCACTAACTTTCCCTAGTTTTGCTGCTTTGAGGGAGTTCCTTGTTGTAATGTATTGTCCTGCAAAACATGTAAAAAAGTGAAAAGTACCTCTTGCGGTTCAAAAATTATAAATTGAAATAGTAATGTAAAGAGTAGAGTGTAGATGTTCAAACGATTGTTGATGTCTCCTTTTTGTGTTGTGAATGTGATGTAGGTAAGTAACTTGTAATGTAGAGGCCATCGACTGGTGGGGCTGTTGTAATGTAAAAGCCTGTAGTCGGCTGTGTAAAGCCTCTAATGTAAACCTCCGCCTAGCGGGGTTGTTATAATATAAAAGCATGTACCCGGTTGTGTAAAGCTTATAATGTAAAGTCTCTGTCTGGCGGGGCTGTTGTAATGTAAAAGCTTGTAACGTAAATTTAAGGGATGATGTATGACAGTGTTGCTATGTGTGCATGCCCCCGGCCGGTGGAGCTTTAGTGATATCACAATGATGTAGTCTCTGATTGGCTGAGTGTTGCTTTGTTTGCTTATATACAGGCTCCAATTGGCGGAGTTTGGTCGACATTTGCTATGCAAAGCCTCCGATTGGCGGAGTTTGACGATATTGGCTATGTACGAACTCATATCGATGGAGTTTGAGTGACATTTGATATGTACAACCCCAGACTTGTGGAGTTTAGCGTTGTTAGATGGTGGTCTCCAATTGGCGGAGTTGTTGACGAGGCTAGTTTAGAAGCTCCAGTTGGTGGAGTTATTTTGACAGAAAGCTAATAATCCTATTTTCCTATGATGATCCTCTTTCTTCAGTATTTGGTCTGGATCTTGAGTGTACCAGAAAAATTTAAATGAAATATTCTTAGATATAAGATGCAAGTTGAAGTACATTCGGAAAATTAGTAGGGAAAGAGTATTTTGGCTCATGATTGTAGAAGTCGAATGGTGCCTCCGGCCGTGTCCCGAGACTTGATGTTATTTTCTTGATTCCTGTGTTCCTGTGCCCAAAGAAATTTTTTAGTTTCGGAGGGGGTGTTGATTTGTATCGACTCGCGGACTGAAGCCTCGTCACTAGAATCTTTCAACGTCTTCTTAACCTGCATATAGTTTCTTAACCTAGAGACTTGGTAGCTGGAAGATTAGAAAAATCCTTCGGAAAAGAATTAGCTTGTTTTTCTAGAAAATAGGTATACTACGTATATATTAGGTATATATATAGTAATTCTCCAAAGTTTTTAGATTATGACATATTCTAAAGTTCATCGAGCTTTCCATTTTGTTGATTATATCCAACATGGTCTTCATGTAGCTTTTACCCTTCTGATGAAGCTTCTCTATCTCTTTGGCAGACATTGCGATGATCGATAGTCTTCATAATCTGAGGTTATGCTAACTATGAGGAAGTGTTTCCTAAGGGTGAGAAAAAAATGGAAATTATGCAGTGCATTGATCGAGCTTGACTTAGGCTGCCTATGTATCTCCAAAGTAGGAATCAGATCGTAACGTAGTTCGAATACAAGTGGGAGAAATAGAAGTATGTAAGGCAATAATAGAGCTTGACTCAAGCTACCTACATATCCGAATGGAATTAGGTCGTAACATAGTTCGATATAATAGGAAAGTGGAAATTATGAGAGATGACTAAGAAACATGTAATGCAATGACTGAGCTTGACTCAAGTTGCCTACGTATCCAAGTGGAATCAGGTCAGGGTGTAGTTCAAATTACAATAGGGGAAAGTGAAAAATATGAAATCCATTGACCAGGCCTGACTCAGGCTGCCTATGTATCCAAGAGGAATCAGGTCAGGACATAGTTCAATTAAAAATAGGAAAGTGAAAAATATGAAACGGAATGACCGGGCTTGATTCAGGTTGCGTACGTATCCAAGCGGAATCACGTTAGGACGTAGTTCAAACACAAAAGGAAAGTGAAAAATATGAAATGCAATGGACTGAATCCGATAAGGATTGCCTACGTATCCCACCGAGGGAATTCAAGTCGAGCGTAGTTCTAAATACATGGAAATGATGATTTTGGGTTTTCTAAAGGAGACCGTATCCAATGTGGGTTGCCTACGTACCTCGCCATGGGAAGTCAGCTCTAGACATTGTTTGTTACATCAAAAATGCAAAAGTACCAGAAATAAGCGCTAATCTTGAGGTTTTTTAGATGTAGTATTTCTTGATGGCGTCGAATTGATTGGTTTTGTGCTTACTCTACCGTCCATTTCTGCTAAGATTACGGCTCCTCCAGAGAGTATTCTATGAACCATGAAGGTTCCTTGCCAATTTGGTGCAAATTTCTCTTTGGCTTCTCCTTTGTGAGGAAAGATATTCTTCAATACTAACTGCCCTGGTGTGAACTGTCAAGGTTTGACTTTCATGTTGAATGCTTTGGTCATTCTGTTCTGATAGAGTTGGCCATGACAAGTCACGTCCATCCTCTTTTCATCGATGAGCATCAATTGTTCATGCCTGCTACGTATCCATTTTGTATCGTCCAGACCAACCTCTTAGATAATCCTTAAAGATGGTATTTCCATTTCTACAGGTATTACTGCATCCGATCCATAAACCAACATATAAGGAGTTGCCCCAGTTGATGTTCTGATTGTGGTGAGATAACCGAATAAAGCATATGGTAGCTTCTCATGCCATTGCTTGTGACTATCCACTATTTTCCTTAAAATCTTCTTGATATTCTTATTTGCAGCCTCAACTGCTCCATTGATCTATGGCCGGTAAACTGCGGAATTTCGATAAGTAATCTTAAACCTTTCACAAGTTTCTTCCATAAGGTTGCTATTGAGGTTGGTTGCATTATCTGTTATGATTGATTCTGGAATTCCAAATCAATAAACTATATTGTAGCGAACAAAGTCTGCTACCATGTTCTTTGTTACTGCCTTGTATGTCGAAGCTTTCACCCATTTTGTGAAATAGTCGATACCCACTAGGATGAAACAATGTCCATTTGATGCGGGAGGCTCTATGGGTCCAATAAAATCCATGCCCCAAGCGGCAAACGACCAAGGGGAACCCATCACATTGAGCTCATTCGGTGGAACCCGAATAAAACCTCCATGCACTTGACACTGATGACACTTTTGCACATACCGGATGTTATCTCTCTCCTTGGTCATCAAAAAATATCCGGCTCTTAAATTCTTCATTGCCAAAGTGAACCCATTCATGTGAGGTCCACATGTTCCTGCGTGTATTTCTTCCAAAAGCCTTGTCACTTCTGCGGTGTCGACACACCTCAGCTATCCTAAATCCGAAGTTCTCCTATATAGGATTTCTCCATTAAGGAAGAAATGATTGGCCATCCTACTAAAATTTTGTTTTTACTTGCTTGTGTCATTTTTAGGATATTCTTGTGCTTCTATCAACCTTCCGATGTCATAGTACCATGGTTTTCCATCCAGTTCCTCATCTACATGAAAACAGTATGCATGTTGATCATGTATCTCTATATCGATAGGGTCGATGTAATTCTTGTCTGAATGTTGAATCATTGAGGACAATGTTGCCAAAGCACCGACAAACTCATTTTGAGCTCGAGGGACATGCTTGAACTCAATCCTTGAATCTCCTACTCCACTCTTTTATGTAATTTAAATAAGACAGGATCTTGATATTCTTAGTAGTCCATTCTCCTAGCACCTGATGAACCAATAAGTCCGAATCTCTAATCACTAAGAGTTCTTTGATGTTCATATCGATGGCCATCCTGAGTCCAAGAATACAAACTTTATATTCCGCCATGTTATTGGTACAGTAGAACCTAATCTTGGCCAAGATCGGGTAATACTGACCTGTTTTCGAAATTAAGACTGCTCCTATTCCAACTCTAATAGAGTTTGATGCTCCATCAAAGAACATCCTCCATCCATTATATGAATCTGATAGGTCTTCTCCTACAAACAAAACCTCTTCATCAGGGAAGTAGGTTGTGAGTGGCTTGTAATCCTAGTCCACCAGGTTTTCTACAAGGTGATCAGTCAGGGCTTGTGCTTTGATGGCCTTTTGTGTCAGGTACACGATATCAAACTCGCTCAACAAAAATTTCCACTTTGCCAGCTTACCTGTGGGCATTGATTTCTGAAAGATGTACTTCAGTGGAGCCATTCATGAGATCAAGTATGTGGTGTATGCAGATAGTTAATTCCTAAATGTTTGCATGATCCAAGTCAAAGCAAAAAATGTTCATTCCAACAAGGTGTATCTTGCCTCGTATGGTGTGAACTTCTTGCTCAAATAGTAAATGGCTTGCTCTCTTCTTCCTATCTCATCATGCTGCCCCAATACACATACAAATGCATTATCCATAACAGATAGATATAATAACATAGGTTTTCTGGGCTCTGGTGGGACCAATACTGGTGGGTTGGAAAAGTAATCTTTGATTCTATCAAAAGCCTTTTAGCATTCCTCTGTCCATTTCGCGGTAGCATCCTTCTTTGGTAAATTGAATATGGGTTTACAGATCACTATGGATTGAGCTATGAACCGACTGATGTAATTCAGTCTTCCCAAGAAACTCAACACATCCTTCCTGGTCTTTGGTGGAGGTAGCTCTTGGATCGCCTTTCTCTTTGATGGATCCAACTTGTCACGACCCGAGAGTACCCCCTAGTCGTAACATGGCGTATTCGACCCCGAAGGGGTCTTATACGAGCCACATAGTCATTCATTGCATTCAATAATGAAAATAGTGCGGAATAAAAAAAACTTATTTACATCCACACATTTAAACTTCATTAAAACAACTTTAAAAAACACACAGCGGAAGTCTAAGTCTCACATGGCCATCTTAAACACAGTCACAAAACATAAGTAGTGACACGACCCTTTACAATCAAAAGAAGTCTATTAAGTCTATTACATGAACAAAAGAACTTAAAAGTCTTATCCTCGAATCCATGAGGACATACCAAGTCTTGGAGGAAAGCAATCCAACACTTCAAACTAGCTAGGAGGGATCACTTGTCGGAACCTACACTTATAATAAAAATATGAAGAATATGGGTTAGTACACAAAATGTACTAAGTATGATGACCATGCAAAACATGCTTTAAAAGGGACATTTTGGTTAGAAACCATGCATTATGCCACTTTTTGAAGTACCATGAATAGTTGCATAAAAGACATACAATACAAGCATAAACATCAAGTAAGTCATAATATTACCTTTAAACAATTTCAACATGAAAACCTTTACCTTGGACCTTCACCTCAAGAAACCCTTATGCTATACCTCGTGCAATGCATGGATGGCGTCTCATACCACCATCCATACTAAGGCACCACATTAAGGTCACTTAAGGTAACATATCATTCCTTTCTTTCACCTTTGCATCATATTCATACATAAGAGGTATATCATTAATTAAGACATGACAAGGGAAAATAACTCGTAATACAACCCAAGTATAGCATGCATCTCATATTAAACATTTGAGAGCCAACATTCTTTAATAACCTCATTTAGGCCACAATTGTACCACATACATTAGGATTTAGAGAAACTCACTATGACCCTCTCCAAGCCTACTCGTGCAATGTATAGGTAGTAACCTACACTTTGTAGAACCTATCAAGAAACCATAATGAAATCTCGCATAATGGGAAGTAAGCATTTAACCGACATAGACCATGAGAGCTTGTCATGGAATCCGGTGTCATAAGTCCCCACACCGTAAAGAGGTGGTCTACTTGCCTAAGGAATACCGGTATATAGCTTAATGGATCCACTAGCTACCTATGCGGGCACATAGTTTATGGGATAAGGTAGACGATCATTGCAACTCATGCCTAACTATTGGGGGAGTTTCCATCTAACCAAATCCACTCGGTGCTTAGCCAACATTCCCATAGAATAGTTCGTTACATTGACATTATCACATATGAGAGGTGCCATTGGCCTACCAACTCCAAATTACATTTATTAACACGTGAAAGGGTGCTTTAAGCCTACCGTTTCAAGGTTCATTTAGGAAAGCTCATTAACTCCTCTTGAAAGGGTGCCATGGGCCTACCGGTTCAAGTCTCATCATTAACCTTCATGGAAAGGTGCCATAGGCCTACCGATTCCAAGGTTCATTATAAGCTCGTGTGGAAGGGTGCCACTAGCCTACCGATCCGAGGATTCAACAATCAACAATATAATCATTTATACAAGAAAATGATGCATAAGCCCTACCAATTCAAGGTATACTTTATATTGAAGAATCCTTCATATTCTATCATCAACATTCATGAGTGTCAAATTGAGAAATAATCTTTCAATAGCAACACCTTTACGTTCATAACATGATCACATTATCTTCATTGAATTCTCATTCATATAATGTCATGATAACACTCCAATTTCTCATACTATGCCTTTAAGGCCATGGTCACAATACATTTCATAATTAAACACCTCCACCATAAGTGGATCAAACCAAGCAAGAACAATTTTTATCCATAATATGAGATTAAGCTAACTTACCATCCTCCAAAGCCATAATCAACAACACTCAAGTCCCAACCATTTTTCTTACCACAAGAGAATTCATCCATAACTTGCCCATAAGGCCACAATCCTCAATTCATCCATATACCAACAATACACCATAAAATAAGCATGGGTAATGACATACTCCAACAATCTAAAGACATTTAAACAAGTTTGATTCATATACATTCATTATCAAGCAACCCACTTCATAAAGGCATAAACTAGGAATAGAGAGAAATCATGGGTTCTTGAAGAAGTTTCATATAAAATCATCTTAAAATCATAAATACAACTTCAATTCACCAATATAATGACTTTGAAAACATTTTACCCATGAACCCATACCTAGAATAGAAAATAGAAATTTTGTTCTTTGAAGACTTTTGAAACCCTTTTTAATGGACTCCTTGAAGGAAAGATAATCAAGGATCAAGGGTCACCATACCTTTGCTATGATTCCCCAAGAAAATTGATGAAGAAAGCCTTGAATCCAAGCCCTAGCTCCAAGTTCTTCTTCTTCTTAATGGAGGATTGTAGAGAGGGAAATGTTTTAGGGATGGGAATTGAATTAATGGTATCTAGGAAATAATATATGCCCTTTGGAAAAAAATTCGTCCAACACTTAGAAAAAAAATGGGGCGGGTGAACAGTAAAATTAGCTACTGGAAATTGCCTTTTTCTGCCGGACAGATTTTACGAAAATGGGCATAACTTCTTCGTCCGAACTCCGAATGAGATGAAACGAAGTGCGTTAGGTAGCTAACTCAAAGGGCTTTCCATGGATATATTATTGGCCACCCAAATAATTTGTGTGCTAGGAGATATGACCCTCCAAAGTAGACCCTCGAAAAAGGCTTCACTTTGAAATTTCGGATTTTGATACGGTTGCTCTAAAATTTGGGTTAGACCCATTTCCCACTCAATTTGACCCCCTAAACAAGAATATGAAGTCGGATTTTCGAAAAATGAAACGGATCTTTTTATATACAGCTAAACAAGTTTCCGGTAACTTCCGAAGCACATTTTTAAGAACTTTTTGGGTCAAATTCAAATATAATCATTTCATTAAGTTCTCGACTCCAAACTCACATGTGAGGCTCTAGTTTCACTCTATCATTTTCCGGGTCGTTACATTATCCCCCACTTAGGAACATTCGTCCTCGAATGACACTTTAAACACATAAGGGGTAACAACTCAAGTATACAGCCCATCAACATGCATACAACATCAATACAAGTACATAAATATCGGAGGAAACATCAACTCCACATCAATGAGGCTCAAACAACTTCATGCAATTCAAGAAATTAGGAATACATCTACCAATTCCTTATGCATCAAACTTTACCATTTCTCATTTCATTGGATGAACTTCCTTCTCCAATTTACATCACACTCATCCCAAAATTATTAGGCACATTATGCAATTTTCTCATAAAAGTACAATTATGCAACATTTAAGCATGTTTAACATTTATCCTCATGAAGCATATAGACAACTCAACTAAATGCACATCAATATGAGGAACACATTTATGAAAACTCATTTTATCATTTAACAAGAATTCAAATAGGACATGCATAACAGAAGGACACCATGAAAACTCATTTTCACCCAAGACTACAAAACATAAAACAAGCTACTAGGAACTCTTGGTCTCAAGCTTGAATAAGAATAGAAGGAATGAGATAAGGATATCAACACTCTCAATAACCTTGCTATTCAACATAGCATCCCCCCAAACCCAACTAAGGCAAACATGAGAAACAACAACATAGAAACCTCATCAAGACATTCATGACCATAAGGAACTAAAACTTACCGGCGCCTTTTCTCGAATTAGATTCCTTGTCCTTGCTAGCTTAGAGGGCATAGAAACGACCATAATTTGGAGGAATAGGAACCGTTCCATCTTTAGAAGCTTGTTTTGCCTCTCTTCCTCTAGCCGTAAGAGTAGGACAATCTTTCACCTTGTGATCATTCTTTCCACAACCATAACACCCATTAGTACCGGCTAGGCACTTCCCATAGTGCCTCTTGCCACAAGTGATGCAAGTAGGTTTAGAAAATTGAGATTTACCATTTTTTTCTTGGTTAACCTTAGGAGTACTTGAATAATCTTGGTCTTGAGCCCTCTTCTTGAACCTAGGTTGACTTTGCTCATCGGATCTACCTCTCTTCACATTCCTATTCATCCTCTTGAGTTTGGACTCCTCAATGGATTGAGCATACACTATGAGCCTAGAAATGTTCATGTCATTATGGAGCATTGCCGTATGGCACTCTTCCTTGACTAGGTCGGATACACCGGTCACAAACCTACTCATCTCATCCCTAGGGTTTGATACCAAAGATGGAGCATACTTAGACAATTGGGTAAACCTCAAGGAGTACTCTTGCACACTCGCATTGCCTTGTGTAAGGTTGATAAACTCCTCAACCCTACACTCCCTCTTCTCACGGGGAAAATACCTACCAAGGAAAGATTCCTTAAACTCCTCCCATTTTATAGGATCCGCTCCCACCGGCCTATTAGCCTTCCATTGAGTGAACCAAATTTGGGCAACATCTTTCAATTGATAGGAGGTAAGCTCCGCCTTTTCTTTTGAAGTCACCCCCATAGCACTCACTACCTTATACACTTCATCCAAAAATTCTTGGGGATCCTCTCCCACCTTAGAACCTAGAAACACCGGAGGATTCATCCTCACAAAGTCTCTCAACTTAGAAGCCATAGTACCCTCATTAACATTCACCCTAGGCCCCATATCTCTAGTCGCTTGAGCCGCCATGGCTCGGGCCAAGATTAAGAAAGCCGACCTAATCTCTTCATTGGTCATATCCGGGGGAACCACCGGAACCTCGTTCTCTTGCTCACCTATAGGAACTTGATTGCATTGCACACCTTGACCATTTTGCACAACTTGGGGAGGAACTTCCTCATTCACATCCTCTTCTCCTAATCTCCTTGCGGGTCTCCCTCTTGTATTCATATCCTATAAACACAAGAGAAGGATTAAAAAAAAGGGCACTTATAAACTAAACTCTAAGGCACGACTTCAAGGATAATGAAAGAAGTGTAACTTCTACCGTCCTATAGCCTCTCGCTCATAGATGTGTCGCGACTCACACCGATGAACAAGACTCTACTAGACGTGGCTTCTGAGACTTTGACCCTAAAAACCATTCCCAAAATCTTATGCTTTGATACCATGTTTGTCACGACCCGAGAGTACCCCCTAGTCGTAACATGGCGTATTCGACCCCGAAGGGGTCTTATACGAGCCACATAGTCATTCATTGCATTCAATAATGAAAATAGTGCGGAATAAAAAAAGCTTATTTACATCCACACATTTAAACTTCATTAAAACAACTTTAAAAACACACAGCGGAAGTCTAACTCTCACATGGCCATCTTAGACACAGTCACAAAACATAAGTAGTGACACGGCCCTTTACAATCAAAAGAAGTCTATTAAGTCTGTTACATGAACAAAAGAACTTAAAAGTCTTATCCTCGAATCCATGAGGACATACCAAGTCTTGGAGGAAAGCAATCCAACACTTCAAACTAGCTAGGAGGGATCACTTGCCGGAACCTACACTTATAGTAAAAATATGAAGAATATGGGTTAGTACACAAAATGTACTAAGTATGATGACCATGCAAAACATGCTTTAAAAGGGACATTTTGGTTAGAAACCATGCATTATGCCACTTTTTGAAGTACCATGAATAGTTGCATAAAAGACATACAATACAAGCATAAACATCAAGTAAGTCATAATATTACCTTTAAACAATTTCAACATGAAAACCTTTACCTTGGACCTTCACCTCAAGAAACCCTTATGCTATACCTCGTGCAATGTATGGATGGCGTCCCATACCACCATCCATACTAAGGCACCACATTAAGGTCACTTAAGGTAACTTATCATTCCTTTCTTTCACCTTTGCACCATATTCATACATAAGAGGTATATCATTAATTAAGACATGACAAGGGAAAATAACTCGTAATATAACCCAAGTATAGCATGCATCTCATATTAAGCATTTGAGAGCCAACATTCTTTAATAACCTCATTTAGGCCACAATTGTATCACATACATTAGGATTTAGAGAAACTCACTATGACCCTCTCCAAGCCTACTCGTGCAATGTATAGGTAGCATCCCATACTACTACCTACACTTTGTAGAACCTATCAAGAAACCATAATGAAATCTCGCATGATGGGAAGTAAGCGTTTAACCGACATAGACCATGAGAGCTTGTCATGGAATCCGGTGTCATAAGTCCCCACACCGTAAAGAGGTGGTCTACTTGCCTAAGGAAGACCGGTATATAGCTTAATGGATCCACTAGCTACCTATGCGGGCACATAGTTTATGGGATAAGGTAGACGATCATTGAAACTCATGCCTAACTATTGGGGGAGTTTCCATCTAACCAAATCCACTCGGTGCTTAGCCAACATTCCCATAGAATAGTTCGTTACATTGACATTATCACATATGAGAGGTGCCATTGGCCTACCAACTCCAAATTACATTTATTAACACGTGAAAGGGTGCTTTAAGCCTACCGTTTCAAGGTTCATTTAGGAAAGCTCATTAACTCCTCTTGAAAGGGTGCCATGGGCCTACCGGTTCAAGTCTCATCATTAACCTTCATGGAAAGGTGCCATAGGCCTACCGATTCCAAGGTTCATTATAAGCTCGTGTGGAAGGGTGCCACTAGCCTACCGATCCGAGGATTCAACAATCAACAATATAATCATTTATACAAGAAAATGATGCATAAGCCCTACCAATTCAAGGTATACTTTATATTGAAGAATCCTTCATATTCTATCATCAACATTCATGAGTGTCAAATTGAGAAATAATCTTTCAATAGCAACACCTTTACGTTCATAACATGATCACATTATCTTCATTGAATTCTCATTCATATAATGTCATGATAACACTCCAATTTCTCATACTATGCCTTTAAGGCCCTAAGCCTCACATACCCATACACCAACAATACACCATAAAATAAGCATGGGTAATGACATACTTCAACAATCTAAAGACCTTTAAACAAGTTTGATTCATATACATTCATTATCTAGCAACCCACTTCATAAAGGCATAAACTAGGAATAAAGAGAAATCATGGGTTCATGGAGTATTTTCATCTTAAATCGTCAATACAACAACAATATAACCATAAAGTGCCATTAGAAACCTTTTAAAACCATTTGGTGGAAGAACCCATGAGATTGAGTGAAAACCTAGATTTTTCATACTTGAAATAACTTTGGATTTGGCTCCTTGAATGGAAATTTAGACAAGGATCAAGACCACCATACCTTTGCTATGATCTCCCACGAAATTTGATGAAGAAAGCCTTGAATCCAAAGCCCTAGCTCCCACTTCTTCTTCTTCTTAATGGAGGATTGTAGAGAGGGAAATGTTTTTGGGATGGGAATTGAATTAATGGTATCTAGGAAATAATATAAGTCCTTTGGAAGAGTGGTCCAACACTTAGAAAAAAAAATGAGGCGGGTGAACAGTAACCACGCCTACTGGAAATTGTCTTTTCCTGCCGAACAGAATTTACGAAAATGGGCATAACTTCCTCGTCCGAACTCCGAATGAGATGAAACGAAGTGCGTTAGGTAGCTAACTCAAAGGGCTTTCCATGGATATATTATTGGCCACCCAAATAATTTGTGTGCTAGGAGATATGACCCTCCAAAGTAGACCCTCGAAAAAGGCTTCACTTGGAAATTTCGGATTTTGATACGGTTGATCTAAAATTTGGGTTAGACCCATTTCCCACTCAATTTGACCCCCTAAACAAGAATATGAAGTCAGATTTTCGAAAAACGAAACGGATCTCTTTATATACAGCTAAACAAGTTTCCGGTAACTTCCGAAGCACATTTTAAGAATTTTTTGGGTCAAATTCAAATATAATCATTTCATTAAGTTCTCGACTCCAAACTCACATGTGAGGCTCTAGTTTCACTCTATCATTTTCCGGGTCGTTACACAACTCTATGCCTTTCCTGCTAACGATGAATCCCAACAGTTTTCCTGCGGGTACTCTAGATGCACACTTTGTTGGATTCAACTTTAGATTATACTTCCGCAACCTCTCAAAGAAATTTCATGAATCACCCAGGTGGTCTGAACTTCTTTTGGATTTGATAACAACATCATCCACATACACTTCAATTTCCTTGTGGATCATATCGTGAAAATGGGTAGTCGTGGCCCTCATGTAGGTTGCACCGGTATTTTTGAGACCAAATGGCATTACTCTATAGCAATACACTCCCCACAGAGTGATAAATGTTAACTGCTCTGCATCATCTTCGTCTATTAGGATTTGGTGATATCCTGCAAAGCAATCGACAAATGACTGCAACTAATGTTTCGCACAATTATCAATGAGTATATAAATATTTGGTAGAGGGAAATCATCCTTAGGACTGTCTCTATCGAGATCTCAATAGTCCATACATATTCTGATCTTTCCATCCTTTTTTTGGCACAGACACAATTTTGGCTAACCATGTGGGTTAATTTGTAACCCTCACAATGTTCGCCTCAATTTGCTTAGTTACCTCTTCCTTGATCCTTAAACTCAAATTTGGCTTAAATTTTCTTGTATTTTGCTTAACAGGTAGACAAGTTGGATCAATCGGTAATTTGTGCGAGACAATATCAGTGCTTAGTCTTAGCATGTCATCTGAAGACTAAGCAAATATGTCAACATGCTTCTTAAGAAACTCTATAAACTCTTCCTTTTTTTCAGCCTCCAAATATATGTTGACTCGTGTTTCCTTCACGATTTCCTCATTTCCTAAGTTGACCACCTCTGTTTCATCCATATTGGGATTCTTCTAACTTTCAACTTGTTCAATCTCATGTTGTAGATTTTCAGGCATCACACTCTCATCATATTCTTCGTGATCTTGTTCATCAATTTCACTTAGATTGGTAGATTCTATACATGTCATAACCATTGAACGAGGATTTTTATTATATGAGTGCTGAAAAGTGCATAAGGTAAGTAAAAATAAATAGATATTTAAAATAATGAGAATTTTTTTTAAAGAAAATTAAAGACTTTTTATTTCAAAGCATTCTAGCTTTTAGAAGAGGCAAGCAACAAAAGATTAGGCATGATTCAAGCCTCAATTTGATCATGTGATTTTTAAAATTAAGACTACTTTTATACACTTCCAGGACTCTGGTTGAAACATGGATGGCCTGATGGTCCAATTTTGCAAGATTTCTCCAGGTTTGGCATCACGAATGGTCAATTTGTTGAGATTTATCCCTTCCGCTTCTCCAGCCATGACCACGAACAGATTGCCTATTCCTTCTACGATATCATCAACGTCATCTTGATCTGGAATCACAACTTTTTCTGGAACAAAGATTGTATCGCTTGACCCATGATGGTCTCTTCCCGAGGAAGGCTCATATCTGAGTCCGTTGGTGCCTATCTAATGCTTCAGCTGGATCGGTTCAACTACACCATTGGACTTAGGTCCAAGTCCATTATTAGGCTAATATCCATACTTCAACATCTCTGATGCAACCATTTTTGCTGCACTTGACAACTTTGTATTACCTGCCTCTACTTCCTCATCGACCCTTACATCTTGCATAATTTCGAAAGCTTGAAAGGTGGCTCCGTCTAACTCATCACCGACTATGATTTAATTAACAGAAAGGATGGAGTGACTAAGCTCTCCATGGATGCTAACTTTTGTGCAACCCTACTCAAGCTTTACACATTGGTGAAGAGTAGAAGGAACCGCTCTTGCCATGTGAACCCATGGTCTTCAAAGTAACAGGTTGTAGTTGAATGATACATCCATCACTTGAAATAGGATGGGGAATTCCGCCTGCCCCACCTGCAATGCGAGATAGACCTCTCCATTAATACTTCTTTATGCTCCATCAAAAGCTCTAACTTTCACACGACTCTCCCTTATCTCTCCCATATTAACACATAATCCCTCAGAGCAGTGAAAGAACAAATGTTGCATCCAGAACCACCATCAATTAGAAATCGATTCACAATCTTATCACAACATTTGACTGCGATGTGAAGCACTTTTTTGTTCCCAGCCCCTTCTGCAGGCAACTCATCATCATGGAAAGAAATCTTGTTAGCTTCCACTATTCTTCCAATCGTTGAAGCTAAGGTTTCACTTGTGGTCTCTTTCAGAATGTTCACTCCATCTAACACTTCCATCAAAGCATTCATATGAGCTTCAGAACTCATAAGCACAGACAAAAAAGGATATGTGTGCTAGCGTCTTCTTCAACTGCTCTTTGACTGAATAGTCTTTCGACTGCATTTTCTTTCAAACTTTTGTAACTTCAGCATCGGTAACATTCTTTTTTGGATTCTGTTCATTTCAAAGAGCTCTTTGAGTTAGATCATCTAGGGAATAACACCTCCATGACCTGGTCATCCTTTAAGCTGCGGCAGTGTCGATCATCTTGACCTTGGCGTCTGCCAGATAGCCCCATAGGACTGCTTTGGTGTCATATTCAGGCTTTCTAGGAATTAAAGTGTTCACTACAACTCTGGGGATATATGTTTGGACAGTCAGAGGTTCCCTTAGTTGAACAGTGATAACAAGTTGCACCGAAGATGTCATGGCATCTGGTTCATCTATGTCTGGACAGTCAGGGCCCCCATATTCTTCATCTAGAGTAACCACGTTGACTTCCCGATTCTCATGGTTAGGCAAGGGGTTGTTGTTCAGCTTAAGAGGCATTGGAGTGCATTTGATTACTCCTCTTCTGATCAAATACTCGATCTAGTTCTTCAAATCATAACAATCTTCTATGTCGTGGCCTTGGATTCCCAAGTGGTAACCGCATCGCTTTTTTCCATCAAAATTATGAGGGATTGAATCAGGAAGGTTTCCTTCAGCCGGTTGCAACACTCCCGTTGAGTAACGAAGACTTTGTCGCGTTGTGTCCCTAGAAGTGACAATAATGCTCCCAAGTGCCCTCGAATCTCAGCCCCGTGTATCTTATGGACATTTTGCTACAAATTTTGTAAGATGTGTGGCACTGAAACGACCAATTGGATATGTGTCAAGTCTTGGTTTAGGTTCATCTGAAAAGAGGGTAAAGGGTGTGATGAGTTATTTGCTCCAAATCCGTTAAGTGTTTTAGTTTGGATAATTTATATCAATTTCACACAAAGTGTATGTCGTCGAGTTTTAAAGAAGAAACTCGTTGACGTTTGGGTGGTTTCCTAAATGCAATGACAATACCTTATATTGTCTTGCCTATGGCTATGCAACATGACCTATTTCTAGAGTAGGATTTTTCCCTAGATGACTGAGAGTGGGACTGAGTGATTGCGAGAAGGTGCACTATCTTAATTGCACCAACTCTGAAACTAATGAATCCAAAGAGAGTTTTGAAGGAGTGCAGGAGCACCCCTTGCGTGATCAGTGTGTGTTTGTGTACAGCCAAAGGCTTGATAGAATGTGCAAATAACAGTGTAGGGAAAGCAGTAACAAGTAGTGTTTTAAAACAAATAAGGAACACAAGCTTAGATTTCAATTGCAATCTTTCAGTCAAAATAATATATCAATTTGGTAAAGCAAACAAGCAAAAATGAACAAGTAATCACAAGTATTATTCCCAAATTAAGTTTTCTAAGGTTCAAACCCAAGTAAGATCCCCAATAGAGTCGCCAAGCTGTTGTAGCTTATTTCGAGCCGGCTGAAACAGTTCTCAACATAATATTGAGATCTTCACCAGGCCTTGTGGCCCATATATTCCTACGTGGGTCCGTGAGTTTATACAACATACAGTGATTTGGTACCAAAGGGTAAGAAGAAGGTCGGTGCCTTCAGATCGGTAGAGTCTATAGTGGTCCAGGGGAGGACAGTGCGATGTGACAACAGTAAGATAAGTACCATCTTTCACAGGGCCACAGACATCGAGCACACATATCAGAGTATGATCACTTCACAGACCCAGATGACTTGGAGGGTTGGCTAGATTTTCTCATTTCTAACACCACCGCGAGGTGGATTGAGGCGGGGGCCCTATTGAGTATAAGGATATGAACATAGCGGCTCAATATTGGTCCGGGTTCATCAGCAGCTCAATCATGCCATCACTGAATGAGTCCATTCTCCGCCATCTAAAGACGGCCTGTCTCGGGTCCATAATTGCTAAGAAGTGGCTGAAGCCGGGGTTAATTATAGAGTAGGAGATGGCACTGAGGGCCAAACATAACCAGACATCCCTTTCATTCCTAGTGCTCATCACAGAGTTATGTCGGCAGGATGGAGTTCCTCTTGACGAGAAGAGGGATGTTAAGATTACACCCACATCCTCCACCGACATCCGGTGTATAGAGGCTGAGTACACACGGGATGAGGTGGATAGGAGGAGAGCATCTTCGGTGGATAAGTCCCAGGAGGTTGATGTTTAGTCTATACCTGCAGAGGCAACTTTTTCTACTCCGACCTCCGGGCCTTCAGTTACATCTACTTCCACTCCTTCCCAGACCCAAGGTTCTTCTACTGCATCATAACCTCTTAGGGCTGCTTCAGGTACCACTACCTCGAGGACTCTGATCACTCATTCCATGCTCCTTAAAATGGGTCACCTTGCCAATTCTGCTGATGTGCGAGCTTCCCGGCTAGAGACCGAGGTTCCCTGGATGATTGAGCGAGCCATTTTAGCTGCTTTGACTCCTCTCTAGACTTCCATTGATGTTCTCACGGTGAGAGTAGTGAGATTTGTGAGAGAGGACAGAGGGTGACTACTGAGGTTACAGCTTTGAAAGATGAGGTTTTCGAGTTGAGAAAGGATGTGGACCATCTAAAGTCCACGAACTTCACTTCATTGTTTAAGTCAACATCGGTTCCTGACCTTCCAGGTGTAGAGGTCTCAGCTAGTTCTGATATGCCTCCAGCTACCACCGGAGATGGTACCATGGAGGATGTTAATAATACAGCTGATTCGGAGGCCCAGATTGATGAGGAGCAGCTTGGGGACCGAGATGTGGCTGTGTATCATAATCTGGCCGACTTAGAGGGTGCTATGTTTGAGACTGCCCGACAGAACTCCTTTAGGGACACTACTATGGCTGGGTCGAGTGCAGTTACAACTGATGCTACATCGAGCATTAATGCCCCGACAGATGGAGTGACTGAGTAGACAGGATGATATCTTTACCTCCCTCTATGTTGTCTCTATTAATTTTGGTGTTTTAGTGCATTTGAGGACAACTTCTTTTCTTTTGTGGGTGGGTGAGGTATTTCTATATCTACCTCTTGTGATTACATTTTTGTCTGTATATATTGGGTTTTGAGATCTATAGTTGTGTTTTGATGTTCTTTTGCTTGTGTGGATGATTGAGCTTGTGAGTCATTTTTTTGAATGGAAATGGTTTTTTACCTATGATGAAAAATTTGTGCCACCTTTTTTGTGTGTGATTATGGTTGTTCTTGTGCAAATTTGAATATCAGTTATGATCAATACTGTCACGACCCAGGAGTACCCCCTAGACATAACATGACGTACTTGACCCCGAAGGGGTCTCATACAAGCCTCTAGCATCATCATTACATAAGACATAGAAAATAATGAGGAAAATTTAAAACATTACAATCGAAGTTCAACTTCACTTTTCATAAAAGAAAGTAATAGGAAATCTAGACTTTGTCACATTCACCATCTAAAATATAAGAATACAAAGTTTGGGACTTAGCCCTTTACATCAACAAAAGTCTCAATATACGAGATACAAAATGAACTAAGAAAATAGGAAATCCCGTCCTCGAACTTGAGGACTCACCACTACTTGGAGAAATCAATCCAAATCTTCTTCAAAGGAGAGAGTTAAAGTCACCTAGCTGGAACCTACACTCAGTAAGATGTAGAAGGAAGAAGGGGTTAGCACATGATATGTACTAAGTATGGAAACGTGCATAAAAACCTTAAATATGATTAAAAAAAAGGACATTTTTGTTAGAAAAGTATGCCTTTGTCAAGTTTAGAAACCAACATGCATATACAATGTACAACACAAGCCATAATTACACTTATACTCACTACATGGTATATATAAACACCGTAGCAACCTCTAAGGAACAATTGTGCAATGTATGGTTGGCATCTTATAATACCAACCCTACTAAGTGTCCCCTTGAAGCTCCCTTGGTCATGCATATCACCTTTAAACCTTATTATAATCATTAGTCACCAATAAGGAAATAATCATGAACATTGCTTTGAATACAAGGAAGGTCATTCATAATAACTAACCATTCAAGAGACATGTATGCATTTTGTATCTCATTACAATAATAAGGAACCATCCCACAACATCCTACCAAGTTCACTTGTGCAATGTGGGAGTGAAGTCCTATACCCCTACTCCTACTAAGTAAACTCACCAAGAGGTCATAGCAAAGCCTATGTCTCATTAATTATCATTCATTTAGGGAAAAATAGCACAACCTACATAGACCATATGAGCTACATGGAATCCGGTGTAGTTTAACCCTACACCGAAGAAGGTGTCCTACTTGCCTAAGGTAGGACTAACTGTATAGCGTCTAGGTGGATCCACTAGCTAAGTCCTATGTTGGCACATAGTTATAGAATAGGGAGATTGCTCCTAGAAACCCGCCCTATTGCATTGGCGGAGGGGCTTCCATTTCATGAGTTCACTTTGGATGACCCTCACTATTGCATTGGCGGGAGGGCCTTTACCTCATTGTCCATATCCACTCGGTGCTAAGCATAAATTCCCAAATTATACATACTTAAGTCTTGAAATGCATTTAAATGTGTGAAGGAATGCTTTATCCCTCATTCAATACAATCCATCAAAATAGCTCATAGATTCATTAAAGGTGAGAATGTACTTTCAACCTTAGAATCAACATTAGTGTGTGAGTAAGACTTTCACATTACATTCATAGTATTTTCATGAGAATTAGACTTTCAATCAACACCATACATCATCATCATCTTAGACTATTCATGCATCATCAAGTATAAGGGTAAGGGAAGAACAAGCTTTCAACAATACCATACTTCACATAGTAGTCACACGAGATTTACTTTCTAAGTGAATCAATAGGTTATACACAACTTCCATCAACAAGTACAAACCCTAGAAATTTACCCCCTTTCAAGGTCATGAATCATGTCTCACAATTACACATAAATATACTACAATAGGCATGAACAAAACAAGATTCAATAACTAAATTCACATAGGAACAATTCATTGTAATCATCTTGCATCAATACACCCATCATATTACTTGAAATTGGGATCATGGGGGTGTTCATTGGTTCAAGGGTAATTTTACAATAAAAATCACCATTAAACATCAATTCATCCATAGTATAATGCAATTAACATAATAAAATCATTTGTAGGAAGAACCCATGGTTGGAATAGAAACCCTAGTTTTTGAACAATGTAACAATTTCGAAATCAAGAGTTGAAGGACTTCATGGAGAAAGATGTTCCATGAATCAAGGTTCCCATACCTTAATTGAAGCTTTGCCCACGAATTGGAATTGAGAAGATGGATTCTTGAGTCCTAACCTTCAAGTTCTTGGTTAGAGAAATATTGAGAGAAAGATGATGTTCTTGGGTTTCTTCTTTTATTACTTGGGAGTAACTAAAAAGGAAGAATTTTGGCTTCAAAAAGTATATATGCTTATTAGGAAAAGAGTGGGAAAGTATTGGTTCAAGTTTAGGAAAGATTACTTAAAAGTCGTTACCTCAACATCAATTTTTATTCTTCGCCCACTTGAGCTCGCCCTTTGGCACCCTTGGCTTGCCAAGTCACTTAGGCGACTCACCTAATGACCCTTAAGCTTGCCCATATTTCCAGTAAGTTCCCAAAGTGGGCAGCTCACTTAGGCGATGGGGCGATCTGTTTGGCGAATCGCCAACCCATTGGGCGACCCTCAACCCATCTCGCCTATTTGTCCAGTAGCATAGGCTAGGAGGGACAGCACACTAGGCGACCAATTGCACTTTGGCGCATCGCCAAGTGACTTGGGCGACCATTTTGCCAATCTCCATCCTGTCCAAAGACCAAACAAGGTTCTCCTTCACCCTTCCTTGATAGTTTAGGTCCTTACCTTCATCCTAGATATTTACCTTCCTCATTTTAGCTTTAATTAGGTCTTTAAACATCTCCGGAAATTACATAAACATGCCTATTAATCTTAACTCAACCTAGACACCAACTCAAAGTTATATGAACTCACACGATGAGGCTCTAGTTTAGCCTATTGATTTTTCGGGTTGTTACATTATCCCCCCTTTAGGAACATTCGTCCCCGAATGCCACTTTAAACGTATTAAGGGGATAAAGACTTAAAACTAGCAACCCATCATACTAGACATCACAAAAGGTACAAATCATAGGAGGAAACATCATAACCTCAATGCAACAACAAGATGTAGGAACTACATCCACAACTTCATGATGTACCAAAATTTCCATTTAATACAAGCATGGGAGGAACTACCTTCTCCAACACAAGCAAGCTCAACACAACAAAATAGAGCCAATGTGTCATCTCATCAACACATCATTAAACATGTTCATCATTTCATCTTATGGAGTAAAAAATGCAATCATCATACAAAAATGCAAACCAACATGAGGAACATAAATGTTATGAAATCTCAATATATACTAAAACGTGAATTCTCACAATAACATGCACAATATAGGGAAATCATGGAAAATTCATACAACACACATGACTCCCAAAACACTAAACTTAAGAGGATCTAGTTAACTCAAGCTTGAATAGGAGTAAAAGGGAAAAGATGAGGATAGCGGGACTTCATATCTGCCTCGGATTCCCATGTAGCACCCTCAACTAAGTGATTCCTCCATAGAACCTTAACGGAAGCTACTTCCTTGTTCCTTAACTTCTTCACTTGCCGGTCCAAAATATCCACCGGGACCTCCTCATAAGAAATGTTCTCATCAACTCCTAAACCCTCTAAAGAAAGGATGGACACCAGATCACCAATGTATTTCTTAAGCACGGAAACATGAAACACCGGGTGAACTGGGGCCAATTCGTTTGGCAACTCTAATCATATGCCACTTTCCCGACATGTTTCAAGATTTGGTATGGCCCTACATACCGGGGACAAAGTATCCCCTTCTTGCCAAACCTCATCACGCCTTTCATAGGCGAGATTTTCAAGTAGACCCAATCACCAACCTCAAATTTAAGATTATTTCTTCTATTATCGGCATAAGACTTTTGCTGAATTTGGGTCGTCTTCAACCTTTTTCTAATGCATCGAACTTTCTCAATGGCATCATAGACTAGTTCGGGACCAATTAGAGCAAACTCACCTACCTCAAGCCACCCAACCAGAGATCTACACCTTCTCCCATATAGAGCTTCAAATGGAGCCATGGCAATGCTAGAGTGGTTACTAATGTTGTAGGAAAATTCTATCAAAGAAAGATGATTGTCCCAATTACCCTTGAAATCAATCACACTCACCCTCAACATGTCCTATAAGTTTGAATGGTCCGTTCTGCTTATCATCCGTTTGAGGGTGGAAAGCGGTACTAAGTTTAACATTTGTACCAAGCCCTTGTTGGAATATTTTCCAAAAATATGAAGTAAATTGAGCACCTCTATCCGATATGATAGACAAAGGAACCCAATGCAACTTCACTACCTCCTTGATGTACAACTTAGCAGAGTCTTCTGCCGAAAAAGTAACCTTGATGGGAATGAAATGGGCTGATTTAGGCACCCAAATAGAATCGTGTTGCCATTGCGTACGAGGCAACCCCACAAAAAAAATCCATATTCACCTCCTCCCACTTCCAAGTGGGAATATTCATATCTTGGAGCAAACCTCCCTATTTCGTGTGCTCGGCCTTGGCTTGTTGACAAATTGGAAATTTGGCCACAAAACTCATTATATCCTTCTTCATACCATTCCACCAATAGACTTCCCGTAGGTCACAATACATCTTGGTGGCTCTTGGATGAATAGAATACCGTGAACCATGAGCCTCTTCGCATATTTTCTCCCTCAAACCATCAACATTCAGAACACACAACCTACCTTGGTACCTAAGCACCCCATCTCCCCCTTGGGAGAAAACCTCAATCAATTTGTTAAGAACCGATTCCTTCAATTCCATCAAAATAGGATCAAGATGTTGCTTAGACTTTACATCAACCACAAAGGATGATTCGGAACTATGGTGAACCATGAATCCACCCTTGGCGCAATCCACAAGTTGGACACCTAGACGGGACAACCTATGT
Source organism: Solanum stenotomum (assembly GCF_019186545.1). NCBI lineage: Eukaryota > Viridiplantae > Streptophyta > Magnoliopsida > Solanales > Solanaceae > Solanum > Solanum stenotomum. The sequence continues at coordinate 39,898,745 of NC_064283.1, forward strand.
ACATCACGAGCCAATTCCTTCTTCTCATCTTCGACATGAACCACACTACCCATGAAGATTCTACTTAAGGCATCCGCAACTACATTGGCTTTGCCGGGGTGATGAAGGACACTCATTTCATAATCCTTCAAAATTTCTAACCATCTTCTTTGTTAGAGATTCAAATCTTTTTACCTAAACACATATTGAAGACTCTTATGATTAGTAAACACGTCTACATGTACCCCATAGAAATAGTGTCTCCATATCTTCAAAGCAAACACCACGGTCGCTAATTCGAGATCATGAGTTGGATAATTCTTTTCATGAATCTTGAGTTGCCTTGAAGCATAGGCAATCACCTTACCATGTTGCATAAGAACACATCCCAAACCCACTCGAGATGCATCACAATATACTACAAACCCATCGGTACCCTCTGGTAAAGTCAACACCGGAGCGGAAATGAGCCTATCCTTCAATTCTTGGAAGCATTTCTCACAAGCCTCCGTCCACTCAAATTTGGACTTCTTCTGGGTTAAGGTCGTTAATGGAGAAGCGATAAAGGAGAAACCCTCAACAAATCTCCGATAGTAACCGGCCAAACCCAAAGAGCTTCGGATGTCGGTGGGACTTAGCCGTCTAGGACATCTCTTAACCATGTCCATTTTCTTAGGATCAACTTCTATACCCATGCTCGAAATAATATGACCTAGGAAAGCAACTGACCTTAACCAAAATTCGCACTTGCTAAACCTAGCATACAATTGTTGGTCCTTTAAGGACTTGCAAAATGATCCTCAAATGTTTCATGTGGTAACCCTCACTCTTAGAGTAGATCAAGATTTCGTCAATAAAAATGATCACAAATGAATCAGGATATTGTCTAAACACCATATTCATAAGGTCCATGAATGTTGTCGTGGCATTTGTTAGACCAAAAGACTCACTAGGAATTCATAGTGACCATATCTTATTCGGAAGGCCGTCTTAGGAATGTCAACCTCCCTCACCCTAAGTTTGTGGTAGCCCGACCTTAGGTCAATCTTTGAAAAGTAACTTGCCCCTTGGAGCTGGTCAAACAAATCATCAATTCTAGGGAGAGGGTACTTGTTCTTTATACTGACCTTGTTCAATTGGCGGTAATCAATACACATCCTAAGGGACCCATCTTTCTTCTTCACAAACAAAACCGGGCCACCCCATGGAGATATGCTTGGTTGTATAAAACCCTTGTCTATTAAATCTTTGATTTGTACCTTCAACTCTTTTAATTCGGCTGGAGCCATCCGGTAAGGGGGAATAGATATGGGTTGAGTATCCGGCAAACGATCAATGCCGAAGTCTATTTCCCGTATGGGAGGAATCCCGGGCAAGTCATCGGGAAAGACTTTAGGAAACTACCTCACTACGGGGACCGACTCTAAAGGAGAAGTCTCGGACTCAATGTCCTTAACTCTTACAATATGTATTTATAGTCGCCAAAAATATGTTGTGAAGGACCAATCCGCACAGTAAGTCGAAATCGCCGATCATCTCGGCGATCCGCCCTTTGGTCCATTCCATCACCTTTTGCTTTGGCCTTTAGCATCCTCAAGTTCTGTAACTTTGGGCGATCCAACACTGCATCGTGGAACCACTCAGCGACATGCCGATTGCTCCTTTTTATCGCAAACTTGATTTTCTTCTACAGAGCTTGGCACTCTGGAACTTTAGGCGAGATGATGGACATTCGATGACTCACCAAAGGGGCGAGGCGATCACAAGGCCTTCATTTCTTCCTTCTTTCAACTCACTTCATTACTTTTTGCAAATTAGTGTCTATACTTTTTTCCTCAACCCAAATACCTGGAAATCAATGATTTTTCATCAATTTTTGGCACAAAAGAAGCATTTGAGGACACTAAATATATCCAAATAAAGCCCTAAATGAGTCCAAACCGTGGAATCATCAACACCCCCAAATTAAACTTTTCCTTGTCCTCAAGTTCAGCAGTTCAAAAAGGATGTCTCAAATAGTTCTACACAACAATCAATCATGAATGCACACAAAAAGACTCAACTTACTCATGCAAGGATCAATTGTGCAATCAAAGATTCAAGTTATTGCTCACCATTACCAAAGATTCTCAAGTACAGAATACTTGCTTCAAATGCAAGTTAAAGCTCAGCAAAGGTACTCAAATGCCCTCACACAAAGAATGATTCCATACTCATACAATGGTTCAATAGTTTATAGTTCCGGAATCACATAAAACTCTCACACTCACAAAGAAGAACACATGCATAACGTCACCCATATGTTTGACCTTATTTTTCAATCAACACTTTTTCCAGCTCACTCAAGATCAAAAAGGTCTTTTCAAGGCTTCTAACGGGGCTGAGTATAAAGGTATGTTCATTTGGGCTCAGTGGCTGCTATCCTCATGAAATGTGGTATGAACAACACTTTCTTTCCTTTACTTCATCATTCTCATTCAGCTCAAAAGTCACCCCCATTATTCACTTTACATGGAATACCGGACACCCCATTTTCTTTTGCACTTTCACAACTTTATTTAAAACTTTTTCATTCTTCTCTTTCTCTCTCTCTCTTGTTTTTTTGTATGGAGGGGTTCCAATTTTTTTAAAACCCATGGGTAGAGTGGAATTTCTTCACATTTCTTGATTTACCTTCTCTTTTCACCACACCCCCAACTTAGGCTTTTGGCCTAAGTTGGCTATTCAAACAAACCACATCTCATGAGGATTAAGGGTGAAGGGATAGACAAAGGTCACAATTTCATCAAGTTTCATCCAAGGAAAGGCTAAGGCTCAAAAGGTGTTCAAGCAAAGTTCACACACTCACAAGGTAGGGCACAAAGGAGGTATAATTTCAAATTGTTTCACTCTTTAAAATTGTTGCCTAAGATCATTTAAATAGTTTAAATCACTTAGTCAACCAGACCAACGGGGCAAATTCTAAGTGTCATCACACATGGTTCACGGTAAGCTCATCACACAAGGCATTGACACCAATGTCAAACAAGACTCCACACTTTTGCTAGTGCGCAATGTTCATCACAAGAGCCTCAATTTGATAATCGGCTAGTAACAACCAGATGCAAAAAGTTCACATATTGCCTATGCAACTTCATTTGGCATCATCGTAGCCACACTTCTTTTTTTTGTTCGATTATGAGCACTATTCAAGTCATCGGTATTGATCAAGACCAATACTCAAATTTGCAAAACAACGGCCACATTCAAACACAATCAAGAGGTGGCACAAAATTTTCAAAAAGGGTCAAAAATCATTTACAATTAAACTAAGGAGCCACAAGCTCAAATATCCACAAAATTAGTGTCAAAACATAATATGCAGTACAAAACCCAATATATAAAAAAAACACTCTTCACAAGAGGAGGGTATGGAAATACCTCAACCCACCACAAAAAAAAAAGAAATTTGTCCTCAAATGCAATAAAAATATTCAAAAAGCAATAAAAAGGATAGAGAGGGAGGTAAAGAAAGGTTCTGTCTACACAGTCTCTCCATCTGTCGGGGATTCAGTGCCCGGTGTAACAGTAGTTTGATCATGGGCATCAGTGCCCTGAGTCACATCAGAAGTACCGGCTCCACTGGACCCACCCATGGTGGTGTCTCTCAAAAATGTCTGGCGCGCAGTCTCAAACATCGCATCCTCAAGGTCAGCCTAATCATCATAAACCTCAGCATCTCTCAAATTTATCTGCTCCTTGTTGGTCTCTGCCTCCGACTCATTAGCTGTCAGATCATCCCGATGTACATCTCTAGTGGTGGACAAAGGAATCTCGGAGGTCATCGGGGCATCTACATCATCTATTGCCTCCAATAATGAAGTGAAGTCTATGCACTTCAAGTAGTCCACGTCTTTCCTCAGATCTGCAACCTCGGCTTTCAAAGTCATCACCTTAGAAGACTCCCCCTGTCTACTCTCACAAGCTGCGACTCCCACAGTCAAATCATCAACAAAAGTTCGGAGGGGGGTCAGTGCAGCAAGGATGGCACTCTCAATCATCCATGGGACTGCAGCCTCTAGTCGGGTAGCCCTCACATCAGTCGAATGGGCTAGGTTCCCTATCTTCAGGATCATAGCCTGAGTAATCCTGGCGGGATGGGTTATAGTAGAAGTGCGAGGAGCCTAGGAGAAAGAAGGGGAAGAAGATGTACCTGAAGGCCTGAAGGCCGGAGTAGTAAAGGATTCCTCTGCAGAAATCATCTCTATGTCAATCTTCGAGGATGTGTCCACCGGAGCTTCTCATCTCATCACGAGGAACACCATCACGCCGACACAGCTCAGTAATCAGCACTGGGAATAGTAGGGAGGTCTGGCTCTGCTTGGCCTTCATGGCCATCTCCTGCTCTACAATGAGTCCCATGCCAATGCTCTTCCTGGACATTATCATCCCAAGGCAGGCCGCCTTAGGGTTGCGAAAGATGGACTCGTTCTGCGACGGCATGATGGTGTTGCTGATAAAGCCAAAAAATAAACAAGCAGTACTACTCAGGTCTTTTTTCTCAATAGGGGCCCCTACCACAATCCACCTCGAGGTGGTATCAGAAATCAACGGTGCAAGCCAGCCCTTCAAGTCATCGGAGGACTGAGCAATATGCAGGCCCTCATATGTCAGTGTAGCACCTAGAGCTCTGTCAAGCATAGTATTAATATGGTCACTATTGCACCCGACTTTGTTCCCCTGAACCATGACCAACTTCACCAGTCTGAAAGTGTTGGCCTTCTTCTTCCTCTTTGGCATCAGCTCTCCAAATGCTTTATAAAACTCCTGAATCCACGTTGGAATGTAGGGGCCTCGGGCCCTGGTGAACTGCTCGAACCGGTGAAAGTGAAGGGTGTCCCTCACTACAAAGTATTTGTCTACTAAACCTTCCGTGGATAGTAGCTTCTCCTCAAGGATCATCTGCAACCCATAGTCTTTCAATTTGTTAAGTAGTCGGGGAAGAGGAACCACTGGTGGCACTGGAACCATAGGAGGCGCGACAGTTGGCGCTGTATCTGCCGAAAAAAAGGTTGTGGGGACTCTAGCTGAGTCAAGACGAGATCTAGCACGGATCTCTGCTCTCTCGTACTGTAAGGGCTGGTCATCCTCCAGCTCAGATAATACAGCTTGGGAGTTAAAGGCTTCTCCCTCGCTGTCGGAGTTGTTCTCTAGAACCTCAGTTGTTGGCCGCTTGCCTTTGACCTTGCCTCCCTTTGGAGGCTCTATACTTCCCTTTTTAGGAGGGTTGGCTCTTTCTTCATTAATAACAATGCCCCTTGCTCTTTTACGGGGTGACATGTCTAGGTTGGTTCTAGCCATATTTGTAAAAATATAAAAAAGAATTAGGAACAGTTCAAGCAAAAGCACAAAAAACAGTTGCAGACAAACTCGCTGAACTGGTCGGTGAGCCAGGACTCGCTCGTCGAATGTTACAGTGCATTTTATGGGTTAGAGGAGCAGAAAGGGCGATCAAGAAGGACTTTAGGTGAGTCGGCGACTGCATTCGGTGAACTTAGGCTTCTCACCAAAATTAACAGAACCAAACTCAAGATTTATCATGAAATTAAGGGCAATAAGGGGGATTCGGTGAACCACCGAGTGGTTCGGCAAGCTCGACCCAGCTCTCCAAACGGCCTGACATGCCTACTTTCAACCCCGCAGCACCCGAAAACAAAATCAAAACATGCACCTACTCAATTAGATTTAGACATATACTACCCATGCCCCCAGGATACTTAGACTTCTCTCGGTTTGGCCAAATTTGGCCATTTGACGATTGTTGCCCTTAAGAATGACGTCAACCGCTCCATCATTGGGTAAAATACGTTATTTGGAACAAATGTGGGTTACTTAGACTTCACCTAACTAGACCCAACAATATTAAAGAAACACCCCACAATATTAATCAATTAAAAGAGAAAGAAATTTGAGAAATCAACAATTAGGCAATTTAGGCATGATATTTGAATTAAAACAGGCACACAAACATACAATTACGATCAGGGAGGCCCAGCACACTTCACTAAGATTAAGATCATTGTATGTGAGTAAAAATTGCTAAAAATAAATTTAGAATTTGGAAAACCAACTTTTGAAGCCGAATACGAGAAGTTATAAAGCTACGCCGCAAAGAATCCAATTCTAAACACACAATTAATGACTAAAATGCAGTAAAAACACAAGAATATAGGAAATTATAGTGTAGGTGTGAGTTTGGAAAGTTGAAAAGTGAGGGAAAGTGAAAGATTTTGAACTTCTGAACTTTTGGCCTTTAAAACTGTTTTGTTCTCGCCCATTCGGCGACACACCGAGTGGGTACTTACCTCACCGAGTTTCACAGGACCTCCAGTTAATGTGGGGGTCCAAACAGCAGAAAAATTCGTGATCACCGACCTGATGGCGATTCACCAATTTGCTCCTGGGCACATCGAGTTTTACAGACTCCAATTTCAAAATTCCTTGAGTCCAACGGCGGTCCAAGTCGGGCTCGCCGATCTCTTCGGCGAGTTGCCAACTAGACTTTTGCTCGCCAATCTTCACTTTTCTAACACATTCCACACTTTTAACTGCACATTCAACACACCATTATTTCAAAAATAAAAAAAAGCAAATAAAAACTTGGGTTGCCTCCCAAGCAGCGCCTTAGTTAACGTCGCGGCACGACGCAAGACCCCATTTAGGTTTCATTCTTGGAGTTTGCCTCATTGTTACAAGGCAACCTTTTTTGTTGCTTTCGGTAGAGACAAGATAACACTTGGTCCATTTGGGACTCTAGCAGCTGAATGAACATGACATGAGAGGTTGTCATCTAATTTAGCATTAAGACATTCTCCTTTATCTCCTTCAACACTCTGTCGTGCTCTTCGACTTTGTGATTAATGAATAAGAGTGTCTCCTCAACCTGGCTACCCTCATATTCATTGGGTTTTCTACGCTTGTGAGGGGGAAGTTACTTGTCCTTATTTTTGGACATAACCTCCAATTCCATGACTTTCTTGGCCAAGTCATCCAGTTGAGTCAACAATGTGGCCAATTCTTGGTCTTTTTCTATCTCCTTGTTAGTCTTAGCCATGTGATCAAGGAGTTGGACTGCTATTGCATAAGGTAGTCGTATGAGACCACCTGGAGAAATTTGGTCAGCCACTATTCTATTTTCGGGGCAAAGACCCCTGTAGAAGCATTCCAGAAGCATCACTGCTGCAATAGAGCCTTATATCTCAGCCACAACTCATGGATTGACTCACCCTCAAATTTTCTGAAACTTAGGATGTTATCCCTAAGAATCATCATCCTCAAATCAGATGGGTCCATTTGGTCACCGTTTCTATAAGGCATGCTCTTTTATTCTGTTCTTAACAAGCAACATACAAACCAAAACTAAAAGTAAGTAGATTCAACTATAACTAACAAGAACAAAATTCAACTTAACTAAATAATCTTAACCAACACCACTCCCCGGCAATGCAGCCATTTTGATTTGAATAACGTTATCAAAGACACTTAATCCAGTTCTAAGTGTCAATGATCGTTAGTCAGTATATAACCTAACTAAATGAGTAGGGGTCAAATCCCACAGCGAGTGGTACGTCTTTAACATTCAATAGTAAAGTGTAAATATGCTCAAGTCAATCATACGAATAACATTTACTATTAAAAACATAATCCAAATTAAGGGGTTGACACGAATGTCAAATAACATGAGGGGTTTTGATTGTAATTATCAACTACAACAGCATCAAATAATATGAAAATAACAATAATGAGACAAGTTCTTAGGATATGATTCGATTATAAACTAATATAGAGAAATTGATAATTGCAATTATTATTAAATAGCTTTCAATTAGTGAATAGGCTAGACTATAGAGGAGGTAAACTTTCTCTCAAACATTTTACCCCGAATCAAGTCAGTTTCTCTCAAACACCAACAAGTAAGAAAATAAGAACAGCCTACACCTTAGTCCATTCGCTCTCTCGAACTGAATGTGTTGAAAAAGGTTTAGGATTCACTTTCTCGAGCTGAACCCATGACAACCCAATACCCACAGACCATCAATCAATAATCTTGGTTTTAAAACCTTTCTCTCGAGCAAGCCAAAAACACGAAGGTAGAACTGCATTTACAACTACAATCCTTTAATTTTAACCACAATTAATGATTGAAATAACTTCTAAACAGCTTTTACACTAACAATTAGCAATACCCATAAGCTAAATTAGCCCATAATCACATAATCACACCTCAAGAATTGGGGTTTTAGCTAGACATCATAAAAAGATAAAATCGTTACTAAATTGTGTTTCAATCAATTGGGTAAGATTAATTTCATCTTTACAAAGGTTCAAATTGAAGAATCTCAAAGACCCACTTCCAATTTCTCAAAAGTTGAAAACATCAATTCTTCAAAGCTAAGGAAAACTTGTCTCAATGCTCAGAGTTCTATCTCAAAAATTTCTCTAATGAATGCTTAGAATAAAATTTGATATTAAACATAATGTTTGAAAATGTATTTATAGTCGCCAAAATATGTTGCGAAGGACCAATCGGCGTAGTAAGTCGGGTTTGCCGATTATCTCGATGATCCGCCCTTTGGTCCATTCCATCGCCTTTTTGCTTTGGCCTTCAACATGCTCAAGTTCTATAACTTTTGGCGATCCAACAATGCATCGTGGAACCACTCGGCGACACGTCGACTACTCCTTTCTATCACCAACTTGATTTTCTCCTTCAGGGCTTGGCACTCTGGAACTCTAGGTGAGATGATGGTCATTCGGCGACTCGTCAAAGAGACTTGGCGATCACCTTCATTTCATCCTTCTTTCAGCTCGCTTCGTTCCTTTTTGCAAATTAGTGTCCATGTTTTGTTCCTCAATCTAAATACCTGGATATCAAGGATTCTTCATCAGTTATTGGAACAAAAGAATCATTTGAGGACACTAAATCTATTCAAATAAATCCTTAAATGAGTCCAAATCGTGGACTCATCAGCACACACTAGTCTTTTTAGCGAGCCCGACTTGGCTTGCCCAAGTCCACTCAGTGACTCGCCGAAGTGACCTCTAGCTCGCCGAATTGCTCAGACATTCTGTCAACTTTGGCGAGATGAACTTCAACTTTGGCAAGCTGAACTTCAACTTTGGCGAGCTGAACTTCAACTTTGGCGAGCTGAACTTCAACTTTGGCGAAGAAAATATTAAATTTGGTGACTAGAACTTCATTTTTTGCCACTAATCTTAGGTTTTAATTCATTAGTTTCATTTTTTTAATTTTCAATCGTTCTCAAGATTATTAAACTACTTTTCAATTCGTAATTGATCTACTTGTTGATTATTGGTTCTTGAATTCTTTTCTTTGTTACTGCCATTTCTTTTTGTGCTTTTGTTAGTTTTATACTTCATAGTTATTTTTTATTCACGTTTGCTTTATTTTAATCGAGTCATCCATCTTTTCTTGAAACAAGAATTCATTCCGACCAAGAGTAGAAATTGACACTTTGTGATCAATAGAGTATAAGTAATCTTTAACCTTAGCCAAGCCAATTCGAGAGGCAATCAAAGGTGTGTAAACACGAGTGATTGTGAGTTCATTTTACTAACGCTAATGTTGTTTGTTGTTTGATGAGTTTTCTTATTGTTAGGTACCATGGAAACCGGAAATGAAACCCACCAACCTAAGGGAAAGGTTACCTTGGACTCTATAATGGGGTCACTTACTAATATGAGTCGGATAATGGGAAAACTGGAAGGAAGGATGACCAACTTGCAAGGTAGTTTGTCCATGATGGGTGATAAAATGATCAAGGTGGAGGGTGGACTTAACTCTACTTATTCCACCCCACAAGCTACCTATTGTGCTTCCACACGTGGACAGACTCACACATGTGGACATACTCACACTACTTCTTTTGCTATCACATCGGAACCTTCCATCAAGTGTCCAACCCAACACCAATCAATCAAGAAGAGGGTTGTGAAAAGAAAACCTAAGAAGGTGATGCAATTGAAGGTGTTGAAGGTGCGAAACAAGACCTGTACGAGGGAAGATATGTCGTCGTTCATAATAGTTTGATGAGGAAAGTTCCTAATGGAAGCTATCAATTGTTTGAGAATCCACTATGGTGTGATGACACACTTTCTAAAGATGGAAATCTCTTTTGTGAAGATGATAGTATATTTATTGGCAAGGGTAGTGTTAAGATAAAATGGGATGCTTATGAGTTAATTCTTACTTCTTCCTTGTGTGTTCCAATTCTTTGAATGAGTTGTGATTCTTTAGTATATAAAGTGGAGGCTAAACTTGGGAATACCTTAACAAAAGTTCATTTATGTGACACCTTTTCCTATTACTTGTTTGCATATGATGATGCTCACCCTTTTGAGTGGAGAATGTTTTTAGAAGATAAGAGTGTCAATCAAACAAAAAGGGGTGTACTTGATCCATGTTCATGGATTTATGTTCCATTTGACCCCGGTAATGAGTTGAATTGTGGCACTTGTGTAGTGATGCTTGGTCGAGATGACATGCATAATTTGGATGAATTTGTTGACACCTTTCCCTATGATGGAAAGTCCTTGAGGGTTTACAATCCACTTAAGTGGCCTATGTTGTGTATGAGGAAGGGTAGTTTTCTAAATCCTTTTCTTTACTATCACTTTGTGTATGATCTTGTTGATTATGCATCTTATGGGGGTAGGAATTATTTGTCAAGAGAAGGTGAAGTTTATCTTAAATTTGTCATGATGTCTTTGTGTGTTCTATCTTGTGATGTAATGAGTGCTAGAATCCTTGAACCTAGTTGTAATCTTGCATATAGGAACACCTTAGATGACCCAATGTGCATGACACTTTTCTCTACTATCTCTTTGCATATATTGAGTATCCTATTTGTCTTTAAGGTACATTGGATTTGGGTCAGGGTATCATTGAGGTTTATACATGTTTGTATGACCCAATTATGTGGACCTAATATCATTTTGACCCCGGTGAATGTTTGCGAGTATTTGATCTTATAGAAGTATCCTCTCTTCTGTGATATTATCCTTTTGATGTGAAGAATAGCCAATTTCCTTGTTCTCCATCTATGGGGTTAATAGTCATGATAATAGAGGATACTTGGTTGTTCCTTGAATTTGAGTCTCCTTGGTGTAATGTTTTTTATGCTAACCATTGTACCAAACATCATGCTATAAGGATATATTTGTTGTTTGTACTTTACATGGTTTTGCAAGGTTTGGATTCGAGGACGAATCCATTTCAAGAAGGAAAGAATGAAACAATCTGTATTGCACCAAGGTTGTTCACTCGAAGTCTAGTTCAGTACCTCCAAAGAATGCAATGATTGTTCATGAAGCTAGGTATTCTTGAGATTGTATTAATGGCAAAGAGAGGGTTCCATGCCTTCAAGATCACTTGGGGAGGTGAATGGAAGAAGATTGAAGCTGCCACTTTAGGCGAGTAAATGGACCCTTTGGCGACTCGCCTAATGACTTAGACAAAGACCCACCCCAGTTCACCTAAACTTCCAAGAGCCTCTGAGAAGGGGTCATCTCGCCTACTTGATCGGTGACTCGCCCAGTCCCTTAGGCGAGGGTGACCTAGCTCACCTTTTTCCCCATTTTAGGCCACTCTTGGGCAACTTTTAGGCCTCTTTAGTAATAATTGACTAAAACTATAAATAGCTAGTTTAGGATCTCATTTCAGTAGACTATTTTGAATATTGATATTATGGAACTCATGAATTAGTGTCGAGATCTTGGTACAAGCTTTAGTTGACTTTTGTTTAGAAACGTTTGTTGCCAAGTGAATTCATTTCCCTCGAGGTCTTCGTAAGAGTAAGGAGCTTCTTGTAGGAATAACGGATTGAGGTCTTAAGGTTTAATATACCTTTTGTTGCTTTCTATTTCCTCATTTTGTGTCTATATATGTATCTTTATTTCTTGTCTTTGATTTCCGCCTTTTCATTCGTAATACGTAGTGAGAATTACATCATTTTGGGGTCCTATCTCATGAGGATCCCCATGAGCACCTTAGGAATTTTAAAGAGGTATGTGGACCCTTTTTGTTCAAGAATATATCCCAAAAATCTATAAGGTCGAGACTATTCCCCTTCTTCATAACGGAGAGGCTACAAGATGGTTGGCAGAGTTACCAATGATTCTATTACTTCGTGGGATGAGCTAACAGAGGTGCTCTTGGAATGATTCTTTCCACCCTCGAAGAGGGTTAAACTTTGACTCCAAATCAAAAATTTCAAAATTCTTAGAGGTGAGCCCTTGCATGAAACATGGCTTAGCTACAAGAAGTTACTCTTGCAATGTACAACAAATGGCATTCAGGACAATTTGTTGTTGCAATACTTTTATTTAAGCCTTGATTTACTCAATAAATGTGTGGCTGATTGATTAATGACGTTTCAAAGACACTTCATCCAATTCTAAGCGTCAACGGTTGTTAATGAGTATATAACCCAACTAAATGAGTTGGGGTCGAATCCCAGAGGGAGCGGTACGTGTTTAAGATTCAATAGAAAAGTACGAATATGATCAAATTAGTCATAGGAATAAACATTATCGAATAAAAACATAATTTAAATCAGGGGGTGAAACGAATGTCATATAAGGGGATTTTGAATTGAAATTATCAACTACAACAACAACAAATAATACGAAATAATAATAATGAGACGGGTTCTTGGGATGTGATTCGATTATAGGCTCATATAGACAAATGGGTAATTGCAACTGTAGGAAATAGTTGTATATTAGTGAATAAGCTAGACTATAAAGGAGATAAACTTTCTCTCGAACAATTTACCCTGAATCAAGTCGATTTCTCTCGGATATCGACAAGCATGCAAAATAAGAACAACCTACGCCTTAGCCCATTCACTCTTTAGAGCTGAATGTGTGGGAAAAAGGTTTAGGATTCACTCTCTTGAGCTTAACCCATGACAACCTAATACCCACAGACCATCAATCAATAATCTTGGTTTTAAAATCTCTCTCTCGAGCAAGCCAAATTACGACGGTAGAACTGCATTTACAACTACAATTCTTTAAATTAAACCACAAGTAATGATTGAAATCGCTTCTAAACAGCATTTAAACTAACAATTAGCAATACTTATAAGCTAAATCAGCCCATAATCACATAATTACACCCCAAGAATTGGGGCTTTAGCTAGACATCATAAAAAGATAAAAATTGTTACCAAATTGCATTTCCATCAACTTGGTAAGATTAATTTTGTCCTTACAATGGTCCAAATTGAAGAATCTCAAAGACCCACTTCCAATTTCTCAAAAGTGAAAAACTTCAATTCTTCAAAGTTAAGGAAAACTTGTCTCAACACTTAGAGCTCAAACTCAAAATTAATAAAAAAAAGGTTCCAAAGATATCTCAAGATACTAAACTAAAATGTTAAAAACATATTTATACTCGCCAAAAATATGTTGCGAAGGGCCATTCGGCACAATAAGTCGGGCTAGATGATCAACTCGGCGATCCGCCCTTAGGTCAATTTCATCGCATTTTTGTCTTGACCTTCAGCATTCTCTAGGTCTGTAACTTTGGGTGATCTAACTCTACATTGCAGAATCACTCGGCGATCCGTCGAATGCTCCTTTCTCTTGCTAACCTAATTTTTTCCTTCACGGATTGGCACACTGGACCTTTAGGCGGTCAAATGGACACTCAGCAACTCGCCAAATGGACTTGGCGATCACCAGGCTCTCTTTTCTTCCTTCTTTCAGCTCGCTACATTTCTTTTTGCAAATTATTGTCCTTGCTTTGTTCCTCAATCCAAATACCTGGTAATCAAGGATTTCACATCAGTTATTGCCACAAAACAAATATTTGAGGATACTAAGTATATACAAATAAAGCCCTTAATGAGTCCAAATCTCTGACTCATCAACACCCCAACTTAAACTTTTGCTTGTCCTCAAGTAAAACTCAAGTTCAGCAGTTCAAAAAGAATGTAACAATGCTACACAAGACTCAATCATGAATGCACATGAGAAGACTCAACTCACTCATGCAAGGATCAATTGTGCACTCAAAGATTCAAGTTGTGACTCACCGTTACCAAAGATTCTCAAGCTCACAATACTTTCTTCAAATGCAAGTTCAAGCTCAACAAAGGTACTCAAATGCCCTCACACATAAAATGATTCCATATTCACACACAATGGTTCAACACTTTATAGTTGCGGAATCACATACAACTCTCACACTCACAAAGATAAACACATGCGTGACTCCACCCATAGGTTTGCCCTTATTTTCCAACCAACACTTGTTTCAGCTCACTCAAGATCAAAAAGGTCTTTTTAAGGCTTGTAATGGGGCTGAGTCTAAATGTATGGTCATTTAGGCTTAGTGGCTACTATCCTCATGAAATGTTGTATGAACAACACTCTCTTCCCTTTTCTTCAACAATTTCATTCATGCTCAAAATTCACCCCATTATTCACTTTCCATGGAATGCCTGAAACCCCGTTTGTTTTGCAACTTTCACAACTTTTTCATTCTTTTTATTTTTCATCTTCTTTTCTCTCTTTTTTTTATAGGGAGGGGTTCCATTTTTTTCAAAACCATGGATCAAAGGGGGGATTTCTTCACACTTCTTGATTTACTTTCTCTTTTCACCACACCCCCAACTTAGGATTTTGGTCTAAGTTGGCTTTTCAAATAAACCACACTTTATGAGGATTATGGGTGAAAGGATAAAGGAAAGGTCACAATTTAATTAAGTTTCTTCCAAGGAAAGGCTAAGGCTCAAAAGTGTTCAAGCAAAGTTCACACATTCACAAGGTTGGCCACAAAAGAGGTATAATGACAAATTGTTTCACTCTCTAAAATTGTTGGCTAAGATCATTTCAAGATCTTGCATCACTTAGTAAACCGGACCAACAAGGAAAATTCTAGGTGCCATCACACAAGGTTCAGGGTAAGCTCATCACACAAGGCATTGGCACGAATATCAAACAAGACTCCACACTTTCGCTAGTGTGAAATGGTCATCACAAGAGACTCAATTCGATAATCGGCTAGTCACAACGAGAAGTAAAAAGTTCACATATTGCTTATGCAACTTCATTTGGCCTCATCATAGCCGCACATTTATTTTTGTTCGATTAAGAGCACTATTCAAGTCATCGGTATTGATCATAACCGATACTCAAATTTGCATAAGAACAACCACAATTAAATGCATAAGATGTGGCAAAATATTTTCAGAAGGGACCAAAAATCATTTGTATTCAAAATAAGGAGCCACAAGCTCAAACATCCACAAAACAGTGCCAACACATAAACAAACCCAATGTATAAACAAAAACAATAATCACAAGAGGTCAGTATGGAAATACCTCACCCCCACAACAAATAAAAGGAAATTTGTCCTCAAATGCAAGAAAAGATCCAAAAAGTCAATAAAAAGGGACAGAGAGGGAGGTAAAGAAAAGTTGGTCTACACAGTCTCTCCATCTGTCGAGGCATCCATGCCCGGTGTAGCACTTTGATCCTGGGCATCAGTGCTCGAAGTCACATCAATAAACCAGCTCCACTGGAGTCAACCAAGGATGGGTTGCCAAAGACTGCACAACTATATCTATCGTGGCCTCCTCAATCTCCATGAGACCCTCATAAGAAGCCTCTTCATTAGCAAGAAGCAACTCCTTATCGATCTCATCCTCAGACTCTGTAGCATCTACCTCCTCAAGTCAAACCTCACCTCTGGTGGTGGCCGGAGGTACATCTGGATCAACTGGCACATCAGGGATCTTCACTGTCTCAAAAATTATCGATATGTCAGTGAACTTCCGCAGGTCCATATCTCTCCTCAGCTTAACAATAGCGGCCTTTAGGGCTGTCACCTCCTCAGTTGCCCCTTGGCCATGCTCGCACATCGCTATCCTTGCCGCAAGGGCATCAATGGTAGAACTCAGGGGTGTCACAGCATCAGCAAGGGCTCTCTCGATCATTTCAAGAATGGTGACCTCAAGCCTGGAGGAACGCCTATCGGTAGAATATGCTAGTTGCCTCATCCATAGCAATGCAGCCTGGGTGAGCGGGGGTTGGCCAGTAGCAGTAGCACTTCAAGATCTAGGAGCCAAGAAAGCAGTAGATGAACTAGGAGTAATAGAAGGGACAACACTAGATGTACCTAAAGTCCTAGGAGCCAGAGTAGTCAATATTGCCTCTACAGGTAATGTATGAGTATCAACAACCGGAGAAATATCCACTGAGGCTGCCTTCTTCTTCTCCACCTCATCCTTCAAGTAGTCCACCCCAATCCTCCAGATGTCAGTACAGGTGGTGGGAGTCACTTCTACATCCTTTTTCTCATCTGGAGGAACCTAAGCCCATCTGCACAGCTCAGTGATCGGCACCAGAAAAGGGAGGGAAGTTTGGCGTTGTTTGGCCCTATGACCTTTTCCTGCTCTACGATCATACACAAATTTATGCACTCTCATGCAATGATCAAGCCATGACAATCTGCTATTGTGTGGCGTAGGATGGACTCATTTTAGGATGGCATGATAGTGTTACTGATAAAGCCAAACCAGTACCTCGGTGCTTCATAGAGGTCCTTTTTCTCTATCGGATCTCGTACCTCCAACCACCTCGAAGTACCATCACATATGAAAGGAGCTAGCCACCATTTCATGTTCTCCAATGACATAGTATTGCTCCTATACTAGTAGGTGTCTGCAATGTTGTCGATGCGCTCCAATGTAGTATTTATATTAGTACTGTCACACAACACTTTCTTGCCCTTGACAACCACATAATCAACCGGCTTGAAATTAGCAGCCAGTTTCTTCCTTTGTGGCTCTAGGGCTCTGTATGTGGTGTAGAATTCCTGAACCCAATTTGGAATATAGGAACCCCAAGATTTTGTGAAAGTATCGAACTTACAGGCCTGTATGGTGCGCCAAATTTTGGGGTATCTGTTTATCACCCCATTAGTAGAGAGCCTCTTTTCTTCAATGATGGTCCTCAATCCCTCAGTATTCAGTCTGTTTATAGATCGGGGAGCAGGACCATGTACCAGTGGTGCTAGGACCACTACCTGTGCTAGAGTAGAAGGAATAATGGTGGTCTGGGGAGTTTTGATCCTAGACGGATCATTCATCCTCTTTGATCGCAGCTCCACCCTCTTAGCTGCTAGTAGCTCATCATCCTTAGGCTCAAAATTGGTAGCCTGAGGATCCTGGTGCTCACCCTCACTCTCAGAAATGGTGAGGTGAGTGGCATAGATCCCGACACTATCAGAGCTGGCCTCCGGTGATGCAGGAGTAAGAGCTTTTCCTTTCCCTTTTCCCTTCCCACATGTGGTGGGAAGTTTGGCAGCCTTAGCCTGAGATGCAGTTGCATCCTCATTAATTTTGATTCCCTTAGCCCTCTTGTGGGGAGGCATGTCTCTACCGGCCACTTTAGGTCTAGCCATATCTGCAAAAACATTAAAAAGAGTTAGCTTTATTTCAAGAAAAACTGCATGGAAATAGTTGCAGACAGACCCGCCGAACCGGTCGGCGAGTCATCGAATCACTTTGGCGAGCCAGATCGGGCTCTCCGAAAGGATTGGCTTCAAAAATTTCTAGAAAAATGGTATGTCGGTGATGGGAAGGGCCTTTCGATGCATCATCGACAGCATTCGACAAGCAAGGATTAGCCCGCCGAAAGTTACAGTGTATTTTAGGGGTAAGGGCACAGAAAGGGCGATCAAGAAAGACGATCGGCGGGTCACCGAGTACACTCGACGAACTCAGGCTTCTCGCCAAAAGTTACAGAACTCAAACTCAATTTTAGCATGAAATTAAAGGCACTCAAGGGGGATTCAGCGAGTGGTTCAGCGAGCTCGACCTAGCTCGCCAAACTACCCAACGCCTACTTTCTACCCCAACTTCAAAAATCAACCCCGCATCCCCTGAAAACAAAATCAAAGCATACACAAACGTAATTAGACTAAGACCCATGTTACTCATTCCCCCGGGACACTCAGACTTTTCTCGTTTTAGCCAAATTTGGCCATTTGACGACTTTAGCCCTTAAGAATGACATCAACCGCTCCATCATTGGGATAGTACGTAATTTGGCACAAATGTGGGTTACTTAAACTTCACCCGACAAGACCCAACAACAAATTAGCATAAACCAACAATTTAGATCACTTTTAAGCACAAAAAATTTGGGAAATCAACGATTAGGAAATTTAGGCAAGATATTTAAATTAAAACCGGCACACATGCACACAAGCACAAAAACAATGAAATCAAAGAGGCCCAGCATACTTCATTGAGATCAACACCATTACAAATGAGTAAAATTGCTAAATACGATTTCGGGGTTCAGAAAACCAACCTTTTATGCCGAATATATAAGTTGAAATGCTAGGCGGCAAAGATATCCAACTCCAAACATACAATAAACAACTAAGAAATGGTAAAAACATGAAGATATAGTACGGGTGTGAGTTTGGAAAGTTTAAAAGTGAGGGAATGTGAAAGAGTTTGAAAGTTTAAACCTTTTGGCTTTTAAAACTGTCTAATTCTCGCCTATTCAACGACATTAATTTTTCTCGCCGACCCATTTGGTGAAACGCCGAGTAGGCACCTACCTCACGAAGTTTTACAGGACCTCCAGTTAATGTGGAAGTCCAAACGGCGGATAGTCGCGATCGCTGACCTGGTTGGCGATTCGCCCAATAGTCCATGGGCTCGCCGAGTTTTTCAAACTCCAACCTTGGAATTTCTTGAGTCCAACAGCGGTCCAAGTCGGGATCGCCGACCTCTTCGGTGAGTTGTTGACAGGATATTTAGCTCACCAATCTGCACTTTTCAAACAAATTCCACACTTTAACCTGCATAATCAACACACGATTATTTCACAAACAAAAAGAAAGCAAATAAAACTTAGGTTGCCTCCCAAGCAGCGCCTTAGTTAACGTCGTCGCACGAAGCTAGTCCTCACTCAAATTTCATTCTTGGGGTTAGCCATAGTATCACTAGGCAACCCCCCTTACTGTCTCGGATTTAAATGAGACGAGATATGACCCATCTAGGTCTCCAACTATTTGATCGAGAAGGAATGGGAGGTAACCGTCTGGCTAAGGGTCGACACATCTTCCTTCATCTCTTTCAAAAATTTTGTCAGACACCTCAACCTTATTGATGATACGAGAAAGCATATCCTCCGACCGACCACCCTCAGAATCATTTTGTTTTTGATCCTCGTGGGGAGGAATGTAGTTGTCCTTATCCCCATCCTTTTCCTTCCAAGTGGGGTTACGATCTCTCCACTATCTATCATGATCTCTCCAACCTTTATCCATGTTCCAACCTTGGTTACCACCATGCCTCGGGTAGTTTGCACGATAACCACCTCTTTTGTTGGCTAGGAAATTCACCTCCTCGTTGTACAATGCTTCAAACTTGGCCTCTTCGGGGATTACACACTCAACAACCACAACATTGACACTTCTAGCACTACCTACCATGACATTTTTGGACAAAATATCAAGTTGAGTCATAATCTTGGTCATGTTTTGGTCCCTCTCTTGGTCTTTCTCAAGCTGCTCCTTGGTCAATTTAAACGTGAAAGGGGAGACCTAATCTTCACGAGTGTACCAAGCCCGATTAATTATGGTCGTACCATCCAAAAGTTAGGTTGCTATAATGTAAGGTTGTTTCATCAAACCTCCCGGAGAAAGTTAGTCAGCAACACCCTTTTTCACCGAGTCAAGGCTTCGATAAAAATATTGCAGCAAAACGTTGTCGGGAAAACCATGAGTTGGGCATTGCAACACCAACTTCTTGAATCGTAGCCAAGTCTCATGAATTGGCTCACCCTCCAAAATCTTGAAGCTTTGGATGCTGTCCTGAAGTGTTATCATCTTCGAAGGGGGGAAAATTGCAGTTGAAATACGGTGACAAGCTCTTCCCACAAAATGATTGAGTCTCGTGGCAATTCAGCCAACCACTTATATGCTTCTCCCATTTAAGTAAATGGGAACAACCTCAACCAAACCAACTCTTGGGATATGTTCTTGAAGGAGAACGACCCACAAACATCAAAAAATTTTCTTATATGCTCATGGGGATCCTCATGAGCTAACCCACCAAACAACCCTTTTAATTGTAAGAGATGCAACATGGTACTTGTAATAAGGAACACAACGTTCCCTTCAACTGGAGGCAAGCGAATGGCACCAATTCCACCCATTAGAGAATGGTCATTAACACTAGGCTCATTGACATTGTTGAGGTTGCTGATGTCATCCTGGTGGCCCACTTGGCTACCATTGCTTCCGTTCACACTCATTTCTTCTGATCAAAATAGCAACACACAAACCAAAGATAAATGTAAGTAGATTCAACTATGAATAAAAAGAACAAAATTCAACTTAACCAAAGAATCTTAAACAACACCACTCCCTGGTAGCGGCGCCATTTTGATTTATGATGTTTCAAAGACACTTCATCTAATTCTAAGTGTCAACGGTCATTAATCAGTACATAATCCAACTAAATGAGTTAGGGTCGAATCACACAGGGAGCGATTGATGAGTCCACAAATTGGACTTATTTAGGGCTTTATTTTGACAGAAATAGTGTCCTCAAATGTTTATTTTGTCTCAATATCTAATGAAAACTCTTAAGTTTCAGGTATTCGAAGTTTTAGTGGAAGCATGGACACTTAGTCAGATTTCCCTAATTTGTCCTCAATACCATGCCTGCTGATCTACGGTCATAACCTACGGACCGTGAATGGACCTACGGTCCGTAGATCACTTCCGTAGATGCCCTTTTTCTGCATTTTCTTCAGCTGTCTCTACACTTCCGCGCCTGAACACCTTTCCTGCAAAACATGATAAAAACACATAAAAACCAATATAAAAAAGCCTTAGACACACACAACTTGTAAGTGAAATGTATTAGAAATACCGTAAACTCACGGTATATCAACACCCTCAACTTAAATTCGTTGTTTGTCCTCAAGCGACGCACTACAACTCTAAACGACACTTGTATTGAAGCAAGCATTTCTAAACTCAAGCAATCACATGGCTCTCTACCTCCTCATTGTTCGGGTGCACATTCATTCTCTTAGACTCGACAAGCCAACTCATGTGGATCACATCATGACACAGACCAACCAACTGACACACAACAGACACCTTCTCACTGTCACCCAGGTACCAACTTTCCAACGATGTACCTAGTGCCCTTACTTCAAACGAAATCCTCTTTTCGCAAAAAAAAATTAATTCCATTCATGGTGCAAGGATTTATTCAACACTCACGCTCAGAAGTAATTTCAAATACAGTTAGTGCTTACTGCCATAAGCTTGCCCGTATTTTCACTGCTTAGACTCTCCAAACTAGACTCTAGGATCACTATAGGACTTTATTGGCTTGTAACGTAGGCTCAGGGTCAGGTGTGGTACATTTGGGTACTGCTTAGTGACTTTCTGTCCTCCTTGTCATTACACTAGGCTTTTAACCTCTTTTTGCCCTATTTTTGTCATATTATTGCTTTACCTTCTTTTCCTTGATTTTCTTCAACCACGGATGTGACTTTAGACTTTGTAGCTCATTTTCCTTTTATTTTATTGTTCCTTTTGCTTTTAACAAGTCACATCCTTTCCTCACGTTTTCCCTTCTTCCTTTTTTTTATGTTTTATTTTTTATTTTTTTCACTCTTTTCATACCCATTTTTCTATTAGTTTCCTCTTTCATAGCCACCCTCAACTTATAGATTTTCCGTTAGTTGAGGTGCATAATACCCGATGTCAGGTCAGGGCCAAGATTGAAGTTACTTTTTACATTAGCCACCATCAACTTAGGCTTTTGGCCTAAGTCAAAGTGCACATGTCCAAGGAGGGACCGGGGCCAACATAGTAGATTATGGGAAAGTGAGTTCGGGGTTTTAGAAAGAAATGGTTTATTTTTAGGCTCAAAGTTGGATCAAAGGGGACAGCTATTTCATTTGGTTGAATCTTTCTAGGCAATTTGTGGATTTTTCAGAACAATGGCCTATGATCACTTCCTATCCTCTAGATTGAATTGTCTTAGCAGGACTAACCAGGCAAGTTCTAGTTTTGCACAAAAATCGTTTGAACAGTCAATGATTCTCACCCACTCTTGGCACATAGTTTCATTATCAGATTATCAGATTACCCAGTTCAATTTCCAGGTCTAGTCATGTCATAAAGCCGATTGTTACTATGTCATACTCAGAGCCAACACAATCAACTAATCGTAGCCTACTTCTAGCATACAACCCAGAATCTGACGGGTATCATTTTTTATAAGCCATCATGCTTCATTTTGTATCATACTTCTAGACATACAATCCTAAGACATGCCGGTTCAACAAAAATTAAACAGTCTCTTGGGGGAAAAGAACACAGGCAAGAAAACCCCAAGAGAGGATTCATGAGTTGGGTTACTCAGACTTCACCCTATCACTCACAATCCATTTACCCTACCCCCAACAAAAATAGATGCAATTGTCCACAATACATACATGAACAGTAAAATAAAATGGATTTGGGTGAAGCAAACCTGTGGCGCAAAGCGCCGCCGAATCATCAACAAGCAGGGGGGTCCAGTTTCCCGACGCCCTCTGGAACATCAGTGGGGGCACCCTCAGTAGTTCCCACCACAACAATCCTAGCACCCTCAGTAGTGCTTTCTATCAACCGATCCGCACCATCAATGGTGCTCACAACGCCCCCCAAACTAGGCTGAACCCCTGCAACTGGGGCAGAGCTCGATGCCCCTGCAGCTCTCTCGCGCACCCTCTGCTGGTGCAACTCTTTGTCTACAATCGAAGCCCTCCTAGCCTCCTTCTCCTGCCGACGCTATCTTTTCTAAGCTTTCTCTTTCTCCGTGCGATGAGAGCGATGACCCTTGCCCTTGGCATGTGTCGGTGCAGGCCCCTCCTCGGCGATGCCACTGAATAGAGCATCTAGCACTGTATCATTAGCCAGCGTAGTAGGGGCAGCCTGAGGCTCAACTGAAGGTGCAGCAAGAATGGCATCAACGTCAGTCCGGAGGTTGGCTATGTCAGCCTGCAAAGCAGATAAGTCTGTGGCCCGAGCTAATCGCTTGAGGACTCACATCTCAAAGGCGTCAAGCCGCTTATTAACAGCCTAGACCTTCCGGTACATCATTCCCTCCATTTTGTGCTCCATTCTAGCCTCGGACTCGGTAATAGACTTTTGCATCCACGGCTGGATGTGATGTAGCAGTGTGGCCATCTGCACCTCCAACTTCTGTACTCTGGCCATCGGGACAACCGTCGCTCCTAACTGTGGTGTGGACCAGGAAAAGCTAGGAGCATCACTAGCTGCCTGAAAAGAGGAGCCTGGGACAGTGTCGGTGTGGTCTTGGATAATGGGGTCACCGCCCTGTGCCTGCCCCACAGTGTCTACAAGATCGAAACCCAAGGGAGGTACGTCAATCTGGGGCTCTCTGCGAGGTGCTGCCACATTTGCCTCATCTCGAATAAGGCCGATGTCCAATGCCCCTGTAGGGTGGACTAACCTGTCACAATGTCAGATCGGTACTCCAGAGTCCCTACACAAATGAAAGATCAGACATGGGAAGGGGTAAGTAGTGGAGGTCTTGAAAGCTCTCTCGTGAATCTCTGCCAGCAGCATGCGGGCCAAGTCGATCTCTACTCCTTCTACCAATGCTGCAACCATCACCGCTCTGTCCCAAGTGACTTGATTGTCAGCTTTTGTAGGAGACACTCTGTTACGCACCAGTAGCCAGAAGAACTTGGCCACAAAATTTAACGTGGCCTTCTGGATGCCCAACCGTGGAGCAGCGACCCATTCTGCCCGCTCACCAACCGTAGCAATGTACCTGGCCAGCCATAGTATAACAGTCTCTCGCTGCTCAGCATTCCTCTGAAAAGCATCACTCCGCACGATGTCCCAGCGGTAATTAAACTCTGAAGTGTTAGGAGACAAGAGTGGCCCGTGGTAGGACCATAGAGAAAACGGCTAATGGTGGCGGGTGATATGTCCACCGGACACCCTTGAACCAAGGTGGAAGTGAGCGGAGCCTGAGCTAGTGGCTTTGACCACTTGGAAATAGAACCGCGGAGAGTGGCCGCATAGGAAGCATAGAACTCCCGTACAATCTCCTCGATATACGTCCCTGGGTCTCGAGCCATCCAGTCACACTTGTGAAGGTTGAACAGCCTGTGAATATCAGGAACAGTGTGCAAGCTCCCCGTGAGGACTCTACGCTCCTCTGTAATTAGTTCGGCCATCTTTTGTTTGTCATTAACCATCTTAGCATCCCGATAGATCTGCCATTGACCCTCTACGCACCACCTATTCAGCTCGCCGGCTACAGGAGTGGGCTCATCATTCCGTGGTACAGGTATGGATTCTGAGCTAGTTGCCTCGTCAGACAAGGCTGCTTGGTCATTTTCTCCAGACCCTGTGGAAGATTTGGCATTGGACTCTGTAGCATGGACAAACTCTGATTTTGAAGAGTGGGCTGACTGGGAGCCTAAGGCATGGGTAGACTCAGATCCAGACATAGGTCCCTCTGAACTGGAAGCAGCCCCAGTTGGTGACCCGATCAGTGTGTGCTCCTCATCAGACTGGGAGACAGTGACTAAGTCGGGGAGCACCTTCTGGGGGTGCTTCTGGGTGCAGCGCGAGAAGCCCTAGGGTTGAGAGGCACATATGCTGGGTCAGAGTCGTTCTTAGTGTCCTCATCAATCAACTGGAAACTAGGGGCAACAGATTTGGACTTGCCCCGTTTTGAGTAGGTGACCATCTTCTTGGGTGCCATAGTACCTGCGGGAACGATATTAGTGCCAAAACTAACCATATACAGCAAAAGAAACTTTTAAAATTGGTAACGACCCTAAACTAAGTCCACACAAAAAAATTTGACAGATGCTACAGTGGTCATCCACGGAGGAGACCTACGGTCCGTAGACTGGTCTACGGTCCGTGGATCTCTTCCATGGATCAGGGGGGCTGGCATATAGGTCGCAGATGGAAACCACGGAAGTGAAGAACGGTCCATAGATTGACCTACAGACCGTAGTCCACCTCCGTGGTTTTACATTTGGTGAAAATTTTCAAGTGCATCCAATTATGAACCCCATCTACGGTCCATAGACGGGGTCTCGTGGAAGCCATCAGTGCCAGGTATCATACATTTTTGGCCTTTGATTTCAACATTAACACAACCTCATCATGCATTTACAAATTTAAATTATGCTAGTTCGTCATTCTTAAGATTCCGACCGATTATTATACCCAACAATTTAGACTAGATGTGGAACCCTAAGTCAAAACTAGCATATAGTATTTACGATCACATACACTAATTCTATACAATCACTATCTATCGTTCCAAGGGCATTGTAATATTCAAGTTTATCATGCACTTTCATCTAACAATTACCCAAGGTTAAGACCCAACTCCCGACTCTCTATATTCACTCGATGAATCGAAATTCAAAGTGAAGGGAAAGTCTATTACCTTACAAGCAACAAGGAGTGGGGTGATTGCGTGA
The DNA here is from genome assembly GCF_019186545.1 of Solanum stenotomum. Lineage (NCBI taxonomy): Eukaryota > Viridiplantae > Streptophyta > Magnoliopsida > Solanales > Solanaceae > Solanum > Solanum stenotomum. The sequence continues at coordinate 39,924,309 of NC_064283.1, forward strand.
TGATACTATGCTTAGCAAGACCAAGGAGTCACCTCTTCGTTACTGACCAAACACCGAACCCTTTTTGTTAGATTATGGGATGGGTTGTTTTTGGTATGGAAGGGATTTTGGGAATTTATGGAAGGGAGGATATTTTGTGGTAGTTATGGAGTGATTTGGGGAGTTTAAAGAGTGGGTGAAACGGTTTTGGGAGTAATGGAGGGAAGGGAAATGGTTTGAAACATGGGGGCTTTTAAGTAATGGGGGTCTGGGTCGGGTCAGACAACTTTAGGGATTAGACTCACGAGACCCCGTCTACGGTCCGTGAGTCGATCTATGGTCCGTAGAATGGGACCGTAGATGAAACGACCCCAAAAATGCCCGAAAATGTGCTTCGGAAACACCTATAATTGTAATTTCCATATATCTCAAAATCCGTGCATGATTTCAGAAATTCGACTTCATATTCTTATTCAGGGGGTAAAATTGAGTGGGAAATGGGTCTAACCGAATTTTAGAGCAACCGTATCAAAATTCGAAAATCGCAAAAAATGCGATTTTCAGGCTCAACTTTAAAGGGGCATATCTCTTAGCACACAAGGAACTGGAAGGGCCACTACTTATTAAATTAAAGCCCTTCGAGTTATCTTTCCAATGCAATTGGTTTCACCTCATTCCGAGTTAGGATGAAGGAGTTATGACCATTTTCGTAAAACCTGTCTGGGCAGAATTTCAATTTCCAGTAAGCTTAGTTACTGTAGCGGGCTGGACGTTTTTCTTCTATAAAAAAGAGGATTGTCCCATACTTAGTTATATTTCTTTCTAGCTTCAAAACACTCAAAAACACTCACTAATCCCTCTCCAAAATTCCACCAAGATCTTCAACCAAATTCAAACATCTCAAGTTCTAATTCCGGATTCAAGACTCAATCTCAAGCATCAATTCTCCATTCCAATCTTCATCAAGGATTCTCCAAAGTTGAGGTATGTGGGTTGATTGTGGAAACCTTCCTTTCCACAAGTCCAACCATTTATCCTCTATTTTACTTCAAGTTTATGGGTCCTTATGATCATTTATGAACTCTTGAATTATGGAATTACTACTACACATTCTATTATGGTCTATTTTTGCATATTATCATGAAATGGAATTATTATGTGATGTTTATGGTTTTCATGCTTCCATGATCAAATTATGAAGGTTGATATATATATGTATGTTGTTGGTGGGCTGATTTATATGTATTTCGGAATTGGTTGGACTTAGTACTCTTGAAAGACATAATTTTATCTACATGAACAATAGCCCACCATGTGTTTGATAAAATGTCATTGATAGAATTCTTAGGAAATGGAATGTTCAATGTACATCCTATGAGTCGGATGACTATATAATTATTGAAATGATGATGAAAGGGATACATGTATATGATTTTCTCTATATAAGTGTTGTGAGTCGACCAAGCCTAGCTCGGGGGGTTGTAGGCCCGGGTAACCGTATCAAGGGGTTGGTACCTTGGTTGCCTAGTACGGGGGGTAGTAGGCCCGTATAACCACATCGAGGGGTTTGTACCTTGGTCCCTAGCTCGGGGGGTGGTAGGCCCGGGTAACCACATTGAGGGGTTTGTACCTCTTTCGCCTCTCCAAGGGGGTGGTAGGCCTTGGAAAGTACTATATTGATGGTCACTCACCACACATGTACTACGTCCCACTAAATATGATTTTTATGTAAGCGTCATTATATATATCATTTCATTAATGTGCTATCTATCGGGTATGATTATGCATTTTTCCTATGATGTCCATCTATTGTAGCATTGCATTGCATCCCATATACTTAGTACATTCAAACGTACTAATGCATACTCTATGCCTACATGATGTCACCATGTAGGGACCGGAGCATCGCTTGACCATCCTCCACCGCGTGGCTAATACGATTTCCTATCAAGGTTATTAGTGAGTCCTCCATTCCAGGGACGTTGCTCATGATCTTTTGCTATGTATAAGACTTTTATTTTTAGTTATCTTTTGACTATGAGGGTGAGCCCGGTAGTTTGTCTTGGCCCCCGCTAAGTACTCATGTTTAGAGATGGTGTTGGACAAGTTGTGTATTATGCTTGAGCTTGACTCATCTATGGTATTTATGTATCATTTCTTCTTCTTTTTTCTTGCTCCCTTAGTCCCGATTTCCCCCTTTGATTATGCCTATTGCTTATGGTCATTTTAATTGCTTCCGCGACCAAGAATGTGTAATGATACGCTACGAGGCTTGTTTGGGGTTCCTTCGGGTTCCCCATTCGCCGGTCACGTCTAGGCCTTAGGCTTGGGTCGTGACAGTAGATCACTATTATACTTGGACAAATTTAGGGACTTACCTGGGATCTACGGATACCACTGACGATCCGTGGATCAATCGACGGACCGTCGATGGGATCCGTAGATCTCTGCACCAGATCATTTTCTGCAGATTTATTGCGTGGTGCACCTGCACATGTAGAAACCAATAGGCTATTATTTTGTTACATTTTCTGGAAAATTATTAGACACGGACCCTATATTACTTCTAGCCAACACTAAGAACGAAAACACTAAAGCACCTACCTACATTGATACAAAGACGCAAGTAATCAAAGAAAGCTAAACTACTAGATGGAAAACAGAACCCTATCGTTGGCCAGATTGTACATCTTGGGTTGCCTCCCAAACAGCGCTTGATTTAACGTCGCGGCACGACGCAGGTGTCTTGATTACTCAGACTTCATCAAGATTCCAGGCCTCAATCACTTCTAGCACAGTTTCAGCATTTCCTAGATAGATCTTGATCCTTTGCCCATTCACCACAAACCTTGTTCCATCCTTATTTTCAAGCTCAACTGCTCCATGCGAGAGCACTTTTGTGAGCACAAATGGCCCGGTCCACTTGGACTTGAGTTTGCCTGGAAACAGGCGCAACCTAGAGTTGAATAGCAGCACAAGATCACCAACCACAAATTCTCGCTTTTCAATTCTTTGATCATAATACCTCTTTATCTTCTCTTTGTATAAGGCTGAACTTTCATAAGCTTTTAGGCGAAACTCATCAAGCAGATTCAAGTCATTCACCCTTTTATTAGATGCAGTGCCCCAATTCAAATTTAACTTCTTCATTGCCCACATAGCCTTGTGCTCTAGCTCTACTGGTAAATGACAAGACTTCCCATATACAAGTTGGTAAGGAGAGATACCTATGGGGGTCTTGTATGCAGTGCGATATGCCCATAGAGAATCATCAAGCTTCCTTGACCAATCCGTTCGATTGGCGTTCACAATCTTCGCCAATATCTGTTTGATTTTTCTGTTGGACACTTCCACTTGACTGCTAGTCTGTGGATGATAAGGAGTGGCTACATTGTGACGGACATCATATTTCTCAAGTAGTGCCTTGAACAACTTATTACAAAAGTGAGAGCCTTCATCGCTAATAATAGCCCTCGGTGTACCAAATCTGGAGAAGATATTCTTTTTCAAGAATGCGGTGACACTTTTACCTTCGTTGTTGGAGAGCGCCACTGCTTCCACCCATTTTGTTACATAATCAACCGCAACAAGAATATATTTCATCCCATATGAACTCACAAATGGACCCATAAAATCAATGCCCCATACATCAAACAATTCGATCACCAGTATAGAATTCATAGGGAGCTCTTACCTCTTTGAAATCCCCCCATCTCTTTGGCAACG